>NC_135959.1:63627195-63927195 GCF_053455715.1 Rhinoraja longicauda | reverse complement strand
GAATGAATAACCTTTTCCTTGTCCTGCAGACGTTTAGAGTGTGAGTTTGTTTTAGCTACATTGACAGATACATGGTGCTAAATATTGCTTTCCTACAGTGTATAGGTGTTAAAAGAGCATTGTGGGTCACTGGTGCTGCTTGTGAAATTCGCTTGAGGATCGATATTCAATTGCAAGGTTCACAGAAAGGAATTGTTTGGGGCAGCATTCTTAAATTGGAGCATCGGATTCAGTGGAGCCCATTGAACCATGTCAAATTCAGAGAACTGCCAGTGTTTAACCTTACAGGTGTGATTTCTGGAGCCAGCTTTTAATGGGAAATTATGTTCTACAAACAATCTTATTCCCACGGCAAGGGAGCTGTTATTGGATGAATGAATGCTGCCCTGTAGGAACGACTTTGGTGGCAAGAACATGAAAGCAGACTTTTATCTTAATGGTGGCCGATTAGGAGAAGGGGAGATGCAACGAGACCTGGGTGTCGTGGTACACCAGTCATTGAAAGTAGGCATGCAGGTGCAGCAGGCAGTGAAGAAAACGAATGGTATGTTGGCATTCATAGCGAGGGGATTTGAGTATAGGAGCAGGGAGGTTCTGCTGCAGTTGTACAGGGCATTGGTGAGACCACACCTGGAGTATTGCATACAGTTTTGGTCTCCTAATCTGAGGAAAGACATTCTTGCCATAGAGGGAGTACAGAGAAGGTTCACCAGATTGATTCCTGGGATGGCAGGACTTTCATATGAAGAAAGACTGGACAGACTCGGCTTGTACTCGCTGGAAATTAGAAGATTGAGGGGGGATCTTATAGAAATTTACAAAATTCTTAACGGGTTGGACAGGCTAGATGCAGGAAGATTGTTCCCGATGTTGGGGAAGTCCAGAACAAGGGGTCACAGTTTAAGGATAAGGGGGAAGTCTTTTAGGACCGAGATGAGAACGTTTTTTTTCACACAGAGAGTGGTGAATCTGTGGAATTCTCTGCCACAGAAGGTAGTTGAGGCCAGTTCATTGGCTATATTTAAGAGGGAGTTAGATGTGGCCCTTGTGGCTAAAGGGATCAGGGGGTATGGAGAGAAGGCAGGTACAGGATACTGAGTTGGATGATCAGCCATGATCATATTGAATGGCGGTGCAGGCTCGAAGGGCCGAATGGCCTACTCCTGCACCTATTTTCTATGTTTCTATGTTTCTAAGGAGGTTGGTGAGAGAATGAATCAAATGGATCAGATATCAAGTGCCCTCCATAATGTTTGGGACAAAGACCCATCATTTATTTATTTGCCTCTGTACTCCAAAATTTGAGATTTGTAATAGGACAGATCACATGTGGTTAAAGTGCACTTTGTCAGATTTTAATAAAGGCCATTTTTTTACATTTCGGTTTCACCATGTAGAAGTTACAGCAGGGGGCAGTGCTGCCGGAGCTCACCCCCGGAGCGCCGCTCCCGCACCTCTGCAAAAAAAAGCCAAAAGAAACTACGGGGAATTTTAACTAGCGGGGAATTTAACAGTAACAGCTCTGGCACCTAAAAAATTAGCACTGCAACACTGCTGCACATCAGACTTGTGCCTTCACTGCCTGCTCCTGAAGGAAAAATGGATGAATTCACCTCCTGTTAAGTATGAAGTTTGGAGTTCTGTCGGATATACCAGAGATAGAAACATAGAAACATAGAAAATAGGTGCAGGAATACGCCATTCGGCTCTTCGAGCCTGCACCGCCATTCAATATGATTACGGCTGATCATCCAAAGTCAGTAGCCCATTCCTGCTCTTTTCCCATATCCCTAGATTCCCTTAGTCCTAAGAGCTAAATCTAACTCTCTCTTGAAAACATCCAGTGAATTGGCCTCCACTGCCTTCTGCGGCAGAGAATTCTACAGATTCACAACTCTCTGGGTGAAAAAGTATTTCCTCATCTCAGTCCTAAATGGCCTACCCCTTATTCTTAAACTGTGACCCCTGGTTCTGGACTCCCCCAACATCGGGAACATTTTTCCTGCATCTAGCCTGTCCAACCCCTTAAGAATTTTATATGTTTCTATAAGATCTCCTCTCATCCTTCAAAAATTCCAGTGAATACAAGTCCAGTCGATCCATTCTTTCATCATAAGTCAGTCCTGCCAATCTGGGAATTAACCTGGTGAACCTACACTGCCCTACCTCAATAGCAAGAATGTCCTTCCTCAAATTAGGAGACCAAAACTGCACACAATACTCCAGGCGTGGTCTCACCAGGGCCCTGTACAACTGCAGTAGGACCTCCCTGCTCCTGAACCCAAATCCTGTGCCAGAGGTGAATGCAAGGAATGATCCTGAGGTGAGGAAGCAGAGCATGACCTTCATTTTGACCTTCACCAACAATTTAGTCAGGGCATAAGTGTGGTGTTGTATTTGAGGACACAAGTGGTCACAGCTCTCCGTGAAATTAAAGAAAGTATCTTAATGTTGACCCTTTAAAAGGCATAGTTTCAAAGAAAATGAGGTTTGTTAAATTTACATAGCTATTTTGCCGTTAAAGGAACACAGACATTTTTTTACATTTGGTTTATTGTGCCGAGATACAGTGTAAAGCTTTTGTTACCAGTCAGCAGAAAGACAATTCATGATTAGAATTGAGCCATTTACAGTGTACAGATACATGATATGGGAATAACGTTTAGTGCAATGTAAAGCCAGCAAAGTCCAATTAGGATAGTCTGAGGGTCACCAAAGAGGTAGATAGTAGTTCAGCACTGCCTAGTTTACAGCTTGGAAATTACATGGAGGCAAATATTTGGATGTTCATTGATTTCAGGGCATTTTACATCAGAAATAAAGATGCTTGGGCAAATAAAAAACCCACTGAAAATTTAGGAGTTGCTTTTCCCTTATGGGCACTGCCAAATACAGAAGGAAATATTACATTGCTCCACTCTGGGTTAAATCGATTTTCAACTGCTATTTTATTGGAGTTGTGTGGAGGAACTGTAGAATTCACATTATTGTATACAGCCCAATTCTCTGCTTGAAATGGGCAGATTTTGAGAGAATAAATTGGTACAAAAGTTAGCATAACGGCTGGGTTACTGGAAAAGCAGTCAGTTCTAGATCATTGATCCAGTGATATGAATTGGAATCCTGTCATTCATGTGCTTTAATAAGCCTGGATTTAAAAGTTATTATCAGTAATGGTAAAGCTGAAATTACCAGAAGGTTAATGAAAGCCCATCCCGTTCTCTTCACAAAAGAAATCCTTATGCAGTCTGCCAATGTACTGGATACTTAACAACCTCCTCAGTTCAGAAGCAATCAGGTATGGCTAATCCAGCGGCACCTTCATCTGATTGCTTGTTGGCATTTAAAAAATATAAGCCCTCATTCAATCTGTACTTTGTTACAATGTAAATTGCTACGTGAGTTGGTGCTGTGGCTGATATGGACATAAAACACTAAAGGATATAAAGTAGTTTGGATTGTTTGGGGATAATTTTGAAATTAATATAAATAGAACATTGGGAGTAATGTAAATGAGTTGCTGATTTGTTATCATCTGATTTACATTGTTAAATAATTCAAAATAATCCTTGGAGTTTATATCCTTTGGCTATGCATCATTGTGTTCATGTTTGTGTTTGTGGTTATGAGATTATTTATTAAAACTTTGTGTGTGATTGATGTGTCCCTGCTGAAGAGACAGAAATTGTGATTAAGGACACTTGGATGTTTTAAAATACGTAATAGTTGTGGATGATTACATTTTGCTCAATAAACTCAGTTCCTACTGAGCACATTAATCATTCGGTCCTTCATTGTCATTTGTGCAGGTTGTAACCATGCCAGGTACATCTCCCACGTTTACTGCTGTGATTGTTGCTATAGCAGCCATTCGTTCATGCTTAACTCCTTGATTTACTTGTCAATTATAGTTTGAGGTGCTTTGGACATTCAGAAGCACAGGATTTATAACAAATACGACACTTTGCAAAAATGTCGTGCTGGTGCTCAATAATACATTCAATTTTTTTATTAGTCGCTGCATACTGCCACGTAAGATCTATGAAGTCGGATATACAAAATAGAAACACTGAAAGCCCGGACATCTTAAAGATTGTTGCATAATCCAGCATTCCTGTTCCTATCATTCGCATCAATCTCCATAATTCAGAAACAGATCAGGTTTCAAAGATTTAAAGATTTTCTTACACATTAAAGTTTGACTCGATAGTTATTTTGCAATGCATTAATCAATGTCTTCATGATAAAAATGAGCAGTATTGTGAGGAATTAACAGGGATAGGCCACTAAATGAATGGCATACAAATAGATTGTGGTTTTGCCTCAGTACAAAGAGTGATGCTAAAATGGCACATTCATCAAAGCATCTGAGTTAAAGGAAACCAAGTGACCTGATATCGATATTATTCATGGACACCAGGATGCATCCTGTCTCTTTTGAATGCATTAATCTGAATGCATTCAAACCACTTCTGTTGCGACAAGCACTCTAACTTCTTGCGAGTCCCATGCACTGATTCAAGCGTAGAGAGAAGGAAAAAGTCTTTCTAAAATTAAGGTGACAAACTGGCAAAGCTGCAACTTGGAACTGCAAGTGTGCTAAACAACAACAAGCATTTGACAGAATGAAGTGACGGCGCAGATCAAAGCTCTGCATTCTGTCATGAGAGGCAGTGCACAATGAAAGTGGAAGCAGGGCACAGAATAAGAATGCCAAAGACCTGTTTGCTGCATTTGCAAGCATCTTCAGACAGAAGTGCTGGGTATGTGATCCATTTGGCCTTCTCTTGAACTCCCCACCATCAGAGAAGCCAGTCTTCACACAATTACATTCAATATCATGTAAAGAAATAACTGAGGATCGAGGACACCAGAGGTTATGGAAGAAGACAACATCCCACTGTCGTATGAAGATTAGCCATAATTCCTACCAAGCTATTCCAGTACAGTTATACTATTGTCAACAATCTATAATGTGGAAAAATGCCCGGGAATGTCCTGACCTCAATACGTAGAACAATTTAACTAATTATTGCCTCATCGATCAGCATTCAGTCACTAGCAAGGTAATAAAAGTTCTTGTCAGCAGCGCTATCTGAAACACGTACTCATCAGAAACCTGTTCACTGATGTTCAGTCTGACTCTTGCCGAGCTCACTCAGCTCCAGCACTCTTTGTGGCTTTGGTCCAAACATAAAAACAAAGGACCAAGTGCCAGAGATGAGGAAGAAGTGATAGCCCTCAATATTAAGACAGCATATTTATTGGTGGGTGGCATGGTGGTGCAGCGGTAGAGTTAAAAACATAGAAACATGCAAAAATAGGTGCAGGAGTAGGCCAATCGGCCCTTCGAGCCAGCACCGCCATTCAATATGATCATGGCTGATCATCTAAAATCAGTACCCCGTTCCTGCTTTTTCCCCATATCCCTTGATTCATTTAGCCCTAAGAGCTAAATCTAATTCTCTCTTGAAAACATCCAGTGAATTTGCCTCCACTGCCTTCTGTGGCAGAGAATTCCACAGATTCACAACTCTCGGGGTGAAAAAGTTTTTCCTCATATCGGCCCTAAATGGCCTACCCCTTATTTCTAAACTGTGACCCGTGGTTCTATACTCCCCCAACATCGGGAACAATTTTCCTGCATCTAGTCTGTCCAATCCTTTAAGTTGCTGCCTTACAGCGCTTGCAGCGCCAGAGACCCGGGTTCTATCCTGACTACAGGTGATGTATGTGTGGAGTTTGTATGAAGAAGGGTGTCGACCTGAAACATCACCCATTCTTTCTCCCCAGAAATGCTGCCTGACCCGCTGAGTTACTCCAGCATTTTGTGTCTACCTATGATTTAAACCAGCATTTGTAGTTCTTTCTAATACATGGAGTTTGTACGTTCTCCCAGTGACCGCATGGGTTTTCCCCGAGATCTTCGGTTTCCCCCACATTGCAAAGACGTAGAGGTTTGTAGGTTAATTGGCTTGGTATAGTTGTAAATTGTCCCTGGTGCATGTAGGGTAGTTTTAATGTGCGGGGATCGCTGGTCGGTGCGGGCTCGGGGGGCCAAAGGGCCTGTCTCTGGGCTGTATCTCTAAACTAAACCAAACAAAAAAGTAGTTTAGTTTAGAGATACTGCGCGGAATAAGGCCCTTCGTCCCACCGAGTCCACGCCGACCAGCGATCCCCGCACATTAACACTATCTTACACCCACTAGGGAAATCTTTTACATCTACCAAGCCAATTAACCTACAAACCTATACGTCTTTGGAGTATGGGAGGAAACCGAAGATCTCGGAGAAAACCCACGCAGGTCACAGGGAGAACGTACAAACTCCGTAGTCAGGATCGAACCCGGGTCTCCGGCACTGCATGAGCTGTAAGGCAGAAACGCTACCGCTGCGCCACCATGATGGTAGTGGATGGGGGAGCTCTAGTAAAGTTGACGTCAATGAGTGTCACAGGGAAAGCATTCTAAAGTGTGGAGTCATACCTTGCACAGAGGAAGATGCTGTAGTAGTGGAAGGACAATCTCCCAGCCTATCCACATCACAACTTGAAGTCAGGAGAGCAGCATCTGATGGCCAGCAATGGTCACCTGCTTCATCATTGACCTCCCTTCCAACGTAATGTCAGAGTTGGGGATGTTTCCATTTACAACTTCTCAGAAAATGAAGCAGTCCGTGTTAGCTCGCAGCAATATTAGCAGCGTTGGCGTGTAGATGGATAATTGGCAAGGAACATTCGCTGAAATTGAATGTCTGACAAGACCACCTCCAGCAAGAGAAAATTAACCACTGATCCTTGACATTCAATGGAATTATGTCACAAAGTCACCTATCATCAATATCCTCAGAGTCACCATTCACCAGACATGTTATTGGACCAGTCACATAAATACTACTGGTTCACAATCAGATCATAGGCTACAGTTCATGTAATTCATCTAATACAGCTCATCTCCTAATTCTCCAAAATCTATTTACAATTTACAAGGCGCAAATCAGAAGTGAAATGGAATAAGGTCATAAGGTCATAAGGGATTGGAGTAGAATTAGGCCATTCGGTTCATCACGCCTACTGCACTATTGAATCATGCGTGAACTATCTTTCCCTCCTAACCCCATTCTCCTACCATCTTCCCATAACCTCTGACACCTGTACTTATCACGAATCTAACCACCTGCCTTTAAAATATCCACTGATTTGCCCTCCACAGCCTTCTGTGGCAAAGAATTCCACAGATTCACCACCCTCTGACTAAATAAATTTCTCCTCATCTCCTTCCTAAAAGAATGTCCTTTAATTCTGAGACTATGACCTCTAGTTCTAGACTCATCCACAAATTCATTTGAGATTACAATTTTGAGATTTAAGATTAAGAAACGTAACATTACCACAAAAAGAGCAGCCAACTTGATTGGCACCCCATCCACACCCTAACCATTACCTCCTCCTATAGACAAACAAACATAGAAAATAGGTGCAGGAGTAGGCCATTCGGCCCTTCGAGCCAGCGCCGCTATTCAATACGATAATGGCTGATCATCCAAAATGAAAATCAGTACCCATTCCTGCTTTTTCCCCCTGCTATACCCTGCCTCCACCCCTTGGCCAACTATTGGTGCAACATGCCTTCAGCACCTACCATCTGCAAAATGCATTGTAGTTACTCCCATAGGATGCTTTAGGAATGCATCCCAAATCTGCAGTCTCTGCCAACTAGATAGATGACGAGAAGGTGTCCAAGAACATCACTGCATGCATCTTCCCTCCAAGTCGAATAATATCCTAGCTTGGAAATATATTATCAACTCTTCATTACCTCCGATTCCGAATCCTGGAATTCCCTCTTTATTAATCCTTCGTGATTATATTCACCATAAGGATTTCAGCAGTTCAGAAGGCACTTTCCCAAGGGGATTTAAGGACATAACATAACTGATGGCATCTGCTGGTGTTATTCACGTTTATTAAATGATGAAAAACATAATTAAGAGAGATCGTGAGAATGTAGATCCAGCAAAACAGGATATTGTTTCATCCTTATATTTCTGTCATCCTACCCAAAAGTGTGATTTGAAGTGTCCAACAATCAACCAAATTAACTGATTTTGGTTATGTAGTTTTTGCAAACAGATGTCATTCTGTGGTGTCATCTTGCTGGGCCTAACAGTGAAAAAACAACCAAAGATGTGTGGTTACACGAAGAGCACTTAAAGTAATACACTAAAGCAGTTTACTGTGTTTTCTTTATTCAATTGCTAGCAGATTTCTCTGAATCCCCAGACAAGGTGATTAAGTTTACAGTGACATTTGCTGCAACTTACTCATTGAATGGTGATTTCTATCAGTCATTGGAACAAAATCAAATACTGCATGTTCTTTTGCTCAGGAAACAACGTGACTGATTTATTGCCTATCACTCGAAACATGTACTAATGTTAAAATAAAGCTATCTCCATTATATTAAGTGGTCTTGGACCAAGGGGACTTGAGTGAGTGGGCAGATGCATGGCACATGCAATATAATGTAGATAAATGTGAGGTTATCCACTTTGGTGGCAAAAACAAGGAGGCAAATTATTATCTCAATAGTGTCAGATTAAGTAAAAGGGAAGTGCAACGAGACCTGGGTGTCTTTGTACACCAGTCACTGGAAGTAAATGTGCAGGTACAGCAGGCAGTGAAGAAAGCTAATGACATGTTGGCCTTCATAACGAGAGGATTTGAGTATCGGAGTAAAGAGGTCCTTCTGCAGTTGTATAGTGCCCTGGTGAGACCACATCTGGAGTATTGTGTGCAGTTTTGGTCTCCTAATTTGAGGAAGGACATCCTTGCTATTGAGGCAATGCAGCGTAGGTTCACGAGGTTAATCCCCGGGATGGTGGGACTGTCATATGAGAAAAGATTTGAAAGTGGGCTTGTATTTACTGGAATTTAGAAGGATGAGAGGGGATCTTATAGAAACGTATAAAATTATAAAAGGACTGGACAAGCTAGATGCAGGAAAAATGTTCCCAATGTTGGGGTAGTCCAGAACCAGGGGCCACAGTGTAAGAATAAAGGTGAGGCCATTTAAAACTGAGGTGAGAAAAAAAAAATTCACCCAGAGAGTTGTGAATTTGTGGAATTCTCTGACACAGAAGGCAGTGAAGGCCAATTCACTGATGAATTTAAAAGAGAGTTAGATAGAGCTCTCGGGGCTAGCGGAATCAAGGGATATGGGGAGAAGGCAGGTACGGGTTATTGATTGTGGATGATCAGCCAGGATCACAATGAATGGCAGTGCTGGCTCAAAAGGCCAAATGGCCTCCTCCTGCACCTATTTTCTATGTTTCTATGTTTCTAAGTGGTCAGCAGAGGTATTCAGCCATTTTATAGGTTCTGCAGACGTATTTTTTCAGTGTTTGCAGATTAATGGGGTTAAAATATTAAACTAGTGCAATGGATGGGTATATTGATAACTAATAGATCCAGAAGCCGAATACCAACAGTTCGGAGATCCATTAAGAAAATTAACCCCATTGACTGTTCAACTAGATTATGGATGATTTGCATCTCAGTTCCATTCTTCACTATGGATCATGAACTTGACTTCCTTCTATAAATTTCAGTTTTTTAATTTACAATTGGCACAATTTCAATAGCCCTTTGCTGTAGAAAAGGTCAGATTTTCACCGCCATTTTACATAACGGTCTTCTCAACAACACTTAAATGACCTAATCTAATGTTAAACTCCCTTGTTTCGAACTTCTCTACCAGAGAAAATAGTTTCTGAATGAGTTAACCTCCAGGTGTCATGGTAGCACAGCGGTAGAGTTGCAGCCTTACAGTGCCTGCAGCACCAGAGACCCAGGTTCGATCCCGACTACGGGTGCTGTCTGTACGGAGTTTGTACATTCTCCCCGTGACCTCGTGAGTTTTCTCCGAGATCTTCGGTTTCCTCCCACACTCCAAAGACGTACAGATTTGTAGATTAATTGGCTTGGTAAATGTAAAAATTGTCCCTAATGTGTGTAGGATAGTGTCAATGTGCGGTGAACACTGGTCGGCGCGGATCCAGTGGGCCGAAGAGCCTGTTTCCGCGCTGTATCTCTAAAATGAAAAAAAATAAAAACCTCACAAATCCCTTAAATCATCCTAATCCTCTCAGTTAGATCAAGCCTTAATCTTCTATATTCAAGGAAATACAAGTCTAGTTTCATAATTGAATCCTTTTGTCATCAGTGCTACTCTGGTGAATTTGTACAACATGACTTCTATGGCCAATATATCCTTCCTGAGGTGTAGCATCTGGAACTGGATGCTGAGAGCTAACATCAGATCTTTGTATAGCTGTAACATAACTTGCATCTCTCTCTTCCAGTACTCTTGTGATAATGGTCAGCATTACCAGAGCCTTTTAACCTTCTGCACATGTCCACTCACTTTTAGTGATTTCTTTGCTTGAACCCATGAATCTCTGATCATCCATAAGTACAATTCTTTTACCAATTAAAAATTACTAATCTCTGTCTATTCTGCACTGAACTCCATTTTTTTGTCCATTGAGTCAGTAATATTTCTTGCAAATTTCTGCTCTCTCCCACATTTCTTACTGCTACCAAGTAACTTTTATAGTTTGTGTAGGAAGGAACTGCAGATGCTGGTTTACACTGAAGAAAGATACAAAATGCTGGAGTAACTCAGTGGGACAAGCAGCATCTCTGGAGAGAAGGAATGGGTGACGTTTTGGGTCATGACCCTTCTTCTGACTGAGACCAATTCTACCAAATGCTACCAATTTTTTCATTCAAAATATTTATAAATATAGTACAATTGATTAAATATAACAATCTCTGCGCAGATTCCCAGAGATACCACTAGTACATCCTGACAATTATTTATCCTCGTAGAAAACATTTTAACAGGATGCATCACAGCTTGGTTTGGGAACAACTCTACGCAAGACCGCAAGAAATTGCAGAGAATTGTGGATGCAGCCCAGACCATCACACAAACCAACATCACACAGACTCCATCTATACCTTACGCTGCCTCGGCAAGGCTAGCAGCATAATCAAGGATGAGCCTCACCCTGGCCACTCCCTCTTCTCCCCGGATCACGTGGCCGGTAGCGAGCTGCAGTTCGCTATGGGTTGCTGCCGTTTTGCACCATCGCAAAGCCGAAATATCGTAAGTCAAAATATCGTAAGTCGAAGCATCGTAAGTCGGGGAGCATCTGTATTATATCAATGGGCCCCAACTGCGCCCGCTCGGACCTTCTCCCATTGTGACGTCAAAAACGCAGCTCGGCGGCTATGGCCATCTTGTTTGACCATCTGCCGCCGTGCTGCACCATGGGAGGAAGGTCAGGCGTGGCGCATGCCGGGACGGGTGCCAGTCCTCCCGGCGAGGGGGGGGGGGGAGCGCATTTATTAAAGTTTCAGCTCGACAGCTCAGCAGCAGCGACAGCTCAATGGATCAACCCCCCCCATTGGCCACCACTCCCATCACTCAGGTAGGTCACATTGTGATGTCGAACGGCCAGGTGAATGTAAAAGTGATTTTTTATACTTTAAAATATCAATAACTTTTAAAATATAACACTGATTTGAGCGAAACGTCACTAATGCACATCCCAGGACAATGGTGAGTAAAGTGGGCCTAAAATTATTGCGCTATCGTGTACCGTCTTGGCTGTATTTCGGGATGAAACGGTCACATATATATATACAAACAAGATGAGAGTTTCAGTAATGTATATATATAGATCTGATGGACACCTTTTCCACACAGAGTGTGGTGCACACAATATATGGATTGAGCTGCCAGAGGAAGTAGTTGAAGTAAATACTATAAAAACAATTAAAGCACATTTTGATAAGTACATGGATAGGGAAGGGTTTTATGGATATGGATATGGATATGGGTATGGGTTCGACCCATATATGGATATGGGTCGAACATGGGCAAAAACAACTAGTTTAGATGGGGCACTTTGGTTGGCGTGGGCAAGTTGGAATGAAGGGCCTGTTTCTATGCTGTATGATTGAATGACTCCTTGACACCTCAAAGCCATCAGTTCCAGTGATTAGAGTATTACTTTCCTACCACCTACAAGGATTCTAATCACGCTTCATTGTATGATCAGGAACAGCATCATCATATCTAGCTTTGTGTTACAGCATGCTTGAACTCAGCTAATGAATGTAATGTGATTTGCTGCCACTGTTAGCTATTTGGCAATAATTCCTGATCCTTATTAGTCACATCCTCAAATCCTCTTCTGTCCTGTTCATCCTCAAAATCTGCTGCATTTGCTAATGCTTTTGCTTTTCCTTGCACGATTATGCTCCTTTCAGCTATGAATTTATGGAGCAAACAGCATAACATTATATCCCTGGATATTATTTTAGATGCATTCTTAATTAATTCAGGCAACTGAATTATTTATACTTGAAATTTGCAGGACTTTCTGGTGTCACAACAATAAGTGTCAACAATGAGTTTAGAAGGATTATTTAGAAGGATCCTTCCATAACCATACATTGATCAATTTTTATTTTGGATCATAGCTTGAATATCCAACTCTTTCTTAGCAATGTTCTGGATAGCTTGAGTTAACATATGCCCATTTTAGATGCTGGTTGAATATCTTCTCACTTTTACTATTTCACGTGCTTTGAGTTTATACAGGACCATGCAACAGATTAATTGATGCCCACATCCTTGGACAATGGTCCAGTAATGCCACTGACTGGAGACATAAGGTTAAAAAACCGAAGCATTACACAGTTTAGTTTAGTTTTGAGATACAACGCAGAAACAGGCCCTTCGGCCCACCGAGTCTTCGACGACCAGCGATCCCTGCACATTAACACTATCCTACACATACTAGGGATAATTTATACTTGTACCAAGCCAATTAACCTACATACCTGATTGTCTTTGGAATGTGTGAGGAAACTGAAGATCTCAGAGAAAACCCGTGTGAGGAGAAGGTACAAACTCCATACAGACAGCATCCATAGGCAGGATTGAACCCGGGTCTCTGGCGCTGCAAGCTCTGTAAAGCGCACCGCCTTACTCTGCAGTTTTGCTATGTACAGAATAACTATATTCACAATAAAAAATTGTTCAAAAACCGTGCAAAACTCTTCATACATTCTTAGTGTTTACCTTCAATATTGCTAGTGTTATACTGCTAGTATTAGTACCTCTCTGTTTCCTTTCATAGAGCACCATTGTCACTCATGTGGCCCTCTAGGGCGATATGCATTCCCTCAGCAACCACCATCTACCCTCCACAGTGTATACAGATAGTACCTTGGTCATGCAGGCAATTAGTCTTTGGCATGACACTTTTGCCTTTGGCTAACATAATAAGATGGGTTGAGAGGATTTCACAAAGCTTCCACTCTTTCATATCTCTGTATTTTGCCCCAGTGCACAAAAGATAGTTATTGATTCACTGTACCGAATGCAGTTATTTTGTGCTCCTATTATTTTTATATCCTGTGACAAATGTGACCAGTGTAAGATTGGGCATGTACACCTTTAGGAAGTGCATCATGTGATCAACTGCTCTCTTTGTACATATTGTTTAGGCCCTGTCCCACTTAGGCGATTTTTTAGGCGACTACAGGCTATTAGGCTGTTGCCACACGGTCGCACGTATGGTCGTGAGTAGTCTCCAAACAGTCGTAGCGTTTTTTCTGGTCGCCGCTAGATTTTGAAATATTTAAAAAATTTTGGCGAATGTTGGTTCGGCGCCAATGATCATAGCTTGACGTCTCCTGACGTAGGCGCTGTGGTAGGTTGTCGCCGGGTTGTCACCAGGTGACGTAGGTTGTCGCTAGTTCTGATTTCGGTGAATTCTATTGGCGACTACCTACGTCAACCTACGTCAACCAGCGACAGGTACCGGTGTCAAAACCGGAGGCCAAAATGACGTGAATTGTCTTCAGTTGTCGCCGACAGGGTCGTAGCTTGTCGTAGCTTGTCGCAGGTGGACGTAGGTTGACTTCAGTTATCGTAGATTGTCGCCTGCGCGGTCGTAGGTGGACGTCCTAAGTCGCGACAATTGGGTCGCCGGTTGTCGGTAGCTTGCCGTAGCTTGACGTCAACTAGGTGGTAGGTTGTTGTAGCTTGTCGTAGACGTTGTCGTAGGGGAGGTTCCAGTCACCGGTTTTTCGGTGACCTGCTACGACTATGACAGTCGCCGGCGGTCGCCTAAATATTCGCTTGTGGGACAGGCCCTTTACACTGTTACTGTTGAATGAACTGGTTTGCCTGGCTGGTAGTTGTTACATGGTAAAAAAGACTCTATCTCTGTCCCTCTGTGTATCTCTCTCTTTCTATCTCTCTCTCTCTCTCTCTCTCTCTCTCTCTCTCTCTCTCTCTCTCTCTCTCTCTCTCTCTCTCTCTCTCTCTCTCTCTCTCTCTCTCTCTCTCTCTCTCTCTCTCTCTCTCTCTCTCTCTCTCTCTCTCCTCTCTCTCTCTCTCTCTCTCTCTCTCTCTCTCTCCTCTCTCTCTCTCTCTCTCTCTCTCTCTGTGTATCTCTCTCTTTCTCTATCTCTCTCGGTCTCTGTGTATCTCTCTCTCTCTCTCTCTCTCTCTCTCTCTCTCTCTCTCTCTCTCTCTCTCTCTCTCTCTCTCTCTCTCTCTGTCCTTCTCTCTCTCTCTCTCTCTCTCTCTCTCTCTCTCTCTCTCTCTCTCTCTCTCTCTCTCTCTCTCTCTCTCTCTCTCTCTCTCTCTCTCTCTCTCTCTTTTACTCTCTCTCTCTTTCAGGCTCTCTGCCGTTTGGACTCTTCTCTCCTGCACTTCCTCAGACTCTTTCTCTCCTGGACTCTCTCGGAGTTTCTTTATCTCTCTCAGACACTTTCACTTGGACTGTCTTTTTGGTTTATATACTTCAATATCACACATTGCTGGTTCAACTCCCTGGCTATCCTTCAGATTCTTCGAGAATCCAGAATCAGAGATTTATTGTGATTCGGGATGTCAGAAATACTGGTTGACGAGACAATTAAATTTAAATGTCATGGCTGAATACAAATACTGGAAGATTACACATAATCCCTCACAACTAAACCAACATGTGGGCTCACGCCACGAAACATTCAGCTTTGTGATAAAAATTTGAGATAGGAGCAGATAAAGACCGAGAGCCATTGAACTTCCAGGCAAATATATACTTTCTAAAGGGCACTAGATATTGAGCTGGCTCGGCAAGAGAATCCAGAACCGAAAAAAATAAAGGAACCATAAAATCTCATTGACCACAAGGACAGAGAAATACACCCCACCATAAAACTCTCAAATGCATTTAATGCATTGTAAGCACATTGCACCCCAACTGAGGGATGCAACAACTGAGTGAAATAGAGTTAGCTCTTTAAAATGTGCACATGGACCTGCAAAGCTGCACTGCTTTCCACAGCGACAAACCATGTTAAATGGCCAAGGGAAGAACATGGGCCAGGCACAAAACAAAAGTCGGGACAACCAAGACTGTTCCAATTTATTGTGCACAACAACATGACAGACGACAAAGATGCCTTATAGATTGGAAAATAATTTTAACAAGCAATGCACATGTAAAGGACACTGACAGCCAATATTGTTGTTGAGGTGTGTCGTACAGGGACAAGGACAATTCAACTTCTCCCAGTCGCACCGTGTTACATCCTCTGAAAGCAAACCGTCAACCTCAGTGCAGTCAAAACCAACAAAACATATGTTATCACTGTGAAAACAAAGTCACACTGAAATCAGTTGGGACATGTTCTCTGAAACAGGTGAACCCAAAGAATCAAGAGAGTATGATGTGGATTTTATTATATTAAATCAGAGAGGTACTAAACCCATTCCTGGAAGTAGTACAGTTCAGTAGATTGGACTACTTCAGTAGATTGTGCCTTGGTCAACTGACCCCGCGGCTGGGGCCTGAGTGGGCGCACGGAAGCGTCCGGAAAGGACCCGGCAGCGTTAGTGGAGAGGTCGGTGTGGCGGACGATTGTGGCACCGACCGACAGGCGAGGACAGACGTGCGGAAGTGAGGACGCCACTGCCGAGGGAAGGAAGAAAGGAGAACCCGGCTTGAGGGGACCGTAGTGAGTGAGGGGGAAGTGGGGGGGAAAGAACAAAGGGGGAACTGGCGCGGGGGGGAAATCTGCAACTTTGTAAGCGCCCTCTATGGGCGACTATTTGCATTACTTGGCAAAGTATGCAAGCAAAGAATTTCACTGTGACAATAAAGTATTCTATTCTATTCTACTCTAATAAAGACTTAGCATGACAGAATCATGAAGTTTGCTTCGGTGTAAGCAGCCATATCAGCTGTGCAACTCACAGATGAGTATGCAAATGTATTTTATAGAACAAGGGATCCAAAAGGCAAATACCATATTATCTTGTATGTGCTGGAGTAGCTGGTGGTATCCTCTCCAAGGCATATTATAATTGCCTTTGAGGAGAAATTTAAAGTTGAGCTGGAGATATTAAGTAAGCCAAGCACAGTAGGACCAGTAGGCCTAGCTATCCCCTGGCTATCCAGTCTGCGTTATGCTGAGACATAAAGCAGCAAGGCGAGATTTGGGTTGTGTCTGAGACCTTTATCGAATTCTGAAGAGGAGCCTCTAATCTACCAAGATGGTGATTTTTTTTGTCAGAACTGAGCAATGTGCTCGTCTCTGGTTTTCAAGAGAGAGTTAGATGTAGCTCTGAGGGCTAACGGAATCAAGGGATATGGGGAAAAAGCAGGAACAGGGTACTGATTTTGGATGATCAGCCATGATCATATTGAAAAGCGGTCCTGGCTCGAAGGGCCGAAGGGCCAATTGACCTACTTCTGCACCTATTTTCTATGTTTCTATAGACGCAAAGAATGGATTTGGACATGTAGCACTCGATGAGAAGAATTTGTACTGAACCTGTAAAGAGCCTGTAACTGCAGACGTTGGGAATCCGAAATAAAAGTAGAAAATGTGGGAAATACACACCTGTCCACAAGGCTTTCTCTTGTTTCCAACTGGTGTCATTTCAGTCGTACATCCTACGCCCACTCTCCCCTCTTTTGCCTCTTACACTGTTTCAATAACAAGATGCCCAATATAAGAAGCAGCATCTCATCTAAATAAGATGAAAAGAGCCTGGCCAGGTGATAGAAGTGTCAATTGGGGGACAATTTGTGAACAATGATTGTAATTCTGTAAATTTTAAAATGCATAAGAAAGGACTAAATGGCTGCCTCGCCAACAGTCTGTCTGTCCCTCCCTCCTTTGTGTTTTAATAGTATGTGTTAAATGTATATTTGTAGTGTTCGTTAGCTTGTTTTATGTGGGGAGTGGGAGGGGGGGGGGGGGTGGTTGGGGGAAACTTTTTCTAATCTCTTACCTAGATGGAGATGTGATTTTTTTCCATATTGTGTCTCTGTCCGCACTGCGGCCTAACATCGAGGAATTTGCGGCCTTTGCTGGAGACCGACTTTTGAGAGCTCCACCACGGGTGCCTGTGGACTTGACATCACGGAGCCCGCGGTCTCTGGACAGAGACCGACTTTGGGAATTCCAAGCCGCGGGAGCTTCGATCGCCCCGACGCGGGAGTTTCGATCGCCCCGACGCGAGAGCTTTGACCGCCCCGATGCGGGAGTTTCGATCGGCCTGACGCGGGGGCTTTGACCGTATCGACACGGGAGCTTCGGCCGCCCTGACTTAGGGGCTTCTGCCGCTGGCTGTGGGAGCTTCGATCGGCCCCGACGTTACTCTATCTTCAGTTTAAACCAGCATCTGTAGTTCCTTCCACCACATTTTGTCTTACACAAGAGAGTTGTTTAAGGACCAACTGATTAGAATTCAGGACCAGAATCTTGCAGTGAAGATGAATGATAGGGATGGCGAGGCTCGGGAACCTTGGATGACGAGATGTTGTAAGTTTAGTCAAATAAAATAAGGACCCATATGTGATGCTTCAAGTGGAAGATCCTTTATCAAAACACCAGCACAGAATTTACTCAAGATGAGCATCACTGCAAGAGAAGTGGCAGAGAGTCCAACAGCCAATAGCATCTTTCTGCCCTTGGGACTGAAGACTAAAGGCAACAATTTCACATGACCAGCATTTCTAATGTTGTGCCAGGCATAGCCAGTTCCAATGAAAGATCTTCAGCCGGTAAAATTTTCTCAATTTTCTCCTTCCACGGATGCTACCAGACCTTCTGGCTATTTCCAGCACTCCCTTTTACTTCAGATAAGCATAATCTGCAGTGCGGATAGACACAAAATGCTGGAGTAACTCAGTGGGGCAGGCAGCATCTCTGGAGAGAAGGAATGGGTGACGTTTTGGGTCAAGACATCTTCTTCATTTGCAGTGTTCTTGCAGTTCCAGCATCCTCACTCCTCTCTTTCACCTTATTTTATTTGATCTTGTTAGTTGTGGTTAACGGACTGGCACTATCACCTTTTGTGGTATTCAGTCTCTCTTGTCTCCTGTTCTCTTTTTGGAACAAAATTCTTTCTTAATGGCGCATTGTTAGGTTGACGTAACAACTATTGCCCAATATCTTAGAGAGTGACTCTGAAACTCCTTCCTCCCTCAACTTCCCTCCACCCCAAAATAGAAACAAAAACAATGGAGTCCCATTACCCGGTTTTTAAAATTAAGAAAAATATGAAAATATATTACTTTGAGTATAAATACATGATGGCAGAATACATACATTTTATATAAATTAGAAAAAGCGCTCTATTTTCCACAATGTGTTATGGTTTTTTTTTAAATTGCTTGCTAATTAATGCAGCGCTAAGTGTAAAAGAGGTTTGCAACAAAAGGGTTAATTATTTCAGAACTGAAGGGAAGCGTAGATCTACAGCACTCCTGGTGGCGAGTTCAATCGTCTAAATGGTCTACATTTTCAAGTTCCAGCCACGATTGTTATTCGAATCCAGTTTCCGTCCTTGAGCACGTTTAGCTGCCTCCCAACACCACAGCTGGATGGAACCGTCTGCCCTGGCAGCATGCCCTTCTCAGGTGGAAGGAAAAGATAAGCGGGGTAGTTTCACGCTGAATAATTATCTCTGTTGCGTTGGAAATAGCTCCAGATTGAGAGACACAATTCGCACTGGCGCCTCGCGGAGGTCAATGTGATGTTCTGAGTGTGAAATTCGAATACATGCTGTAATTTCTGTAAACTGAATATTTTAATAGCATTTCTTCATTGAATATTGCTAGAACAGATTGCTAACAGTGCGAGGGACTAGATATTTCAGAAACTTGGAAGTAGCTACACTCTATCTGTATTGTCATTCATGCTTGGTTGAATTGAAAAGTGACAAATCTTTAAATATATATATATATATATATATATATATATATTTAAAGATTTGTCACTTCTCAATTCAACCAAGCATATATATGAGATATATATATATATATATATATATATATATATATATACATATACATTTATTTATTTATTTATTTTTTGTTTTTTGTTTTACAAATTTGTCACTTTTCAATATATATATATGCACAGTGCCCTCCATAATGTTTGAAACAAAGACCCATCCAAAGATGCTGCCTGTCCCACTTACGAGTTACTCCAGCATTTTGTGTCTACCTTCGAATTAAATCAGCGTCTGCAATTCTTTCCTAAACTACAAACGAAAACAGGCTTGAGTGGCTGACTGGCCTCTTCCTTCTAATTCTTATGTTCAAATGATTGTTTGTATAAACTGGTCTTTTATATCAGAAGATCATTATAACTTTACCACTTTTGCACTTTGTATTTTTTTTAATTTCATATACTATACACCTTATTAAATGGCACCCAAGAATGTTGCTTCTGCAGAGTGAGGGCTTAACACAATATTAGCGAACCTAGAATAAATGTTTCTACCTGTAAGTTTAAAACGGCAGCCTGTCATAATTCATTACTAATGAAACAGAAGACATTCTTTATCCAGAGCACGATTAAAATGAGAAATTACTCCCAGAAGGAATGATTGGGAGAAATAAAGGTACATTTAAGGGGGAATTGGACATCCATAAGGAATAAATGTATTCACTGAAAAGTAAAAAAAGCAAGATGAGCAGCTAAAATAGCTCATGTGGATTGAATGGTCTGTTCCTTTAGGTTGATGCAGTTAAATGTAATTTAATGGATGAGATAATGATAGATGAGATAAATTGATGACTGAGGTATTAATCTCTCCCAGAATTTTTTACTTTCAAATGTCCTTTCCTTTCACCACATTCATAGACAAATACTGGTATTTCCGATAGTAGCATAAGGATGTCATCAAGATTCCCACCATACGAGCCATGCCTTCTTCCCACTGCCACCTACGGATAAAAGGCATGGAAGACTAAGTCCCACACCACAACGTTCAGGAACAGCTATGTTCCCACGAAAGTCATCCTTGAACCACCCACACAACGCGAATCCAACCTTGGCAGCAGAACACTATTGACTAGAGACGCTGCCTGTACGGCTGTTACTCTAGCATTTTGTGTCTATCTTCGGTGTAAACCAGCATCTGCAGTTCCTTCCGACACTTGCACCTCCATGAACTTGTTTTCCAGTTGTGTTTTGCACGAGTACTTTTTTTAATGCAGTCTGTTCATCTCATTGTCTTGTAGAATTTCTGTAGGATTTCTGTATAATTTGTTTTTGTCTGCCACTTGATTCTATGTGCCTGTGATGCTGCTGTTAGCAAGATACTCATTGTACCTGTATATCAGAAAATAACTGCAGATGCTGGTACAAATCGAAAGTATTTATTCACAAAATGCTGGAGTAACTCAGGAGATGCTGCCTGACCTGCTGTTACTCCAGCATTTTGTGAATAAGTACCTGTATATCACCTCTATTTGTACATATGACAATAAATTCAACGTGACCCGACTTGGGTTTTTGACAGACTCTGAATTTCCTCTTATAATATTAAACCTTTTTCAGATAATTTAGCTGCTCTTGGCTTATTTCCTCACTACATTGTCTCTATCATTTTAGTACAAGTAAAACTATCTTTGATCTTTTCATAAATGTATTTATATTTTGTAACCCTCTTCCTTTCTATTCCTTCCAGCAACTTTGGGCTCAGATACTATTTTTCAAACAACCATTTGTCCTTTTTAAGATAAACTCATATAAAAAGGTTAAGTGACCTTTAAACAAGTGTTAACATAGTAAATTAATACAGCTTCATTTAAGTTAATTGTATAGTTTAAGATACAGGTAGTAAATAACATTTCTGGGTGTAGACAGTTTTAAACGTATATAATATAATTTGGTATATATTATTATATTGTATACTATAAGCATAGGAAACATAGAAAACATAGAAAATAGGTGCAGGAGGAGGCCATTTTGCCCTTTGAGCCAGCACTGCCATTCATTGTGATCATGGCTGATCATCCACAATAATATATACTATAATAAATATTATTATTATTTGAAGCAATTTATGTCCTCATTTCTAAAAAAGTCACTCACTTTAAAAAACAAGTCCAATAGTTTGAATTACATGACACCCGATTAAAAGTACAATCCTTTAATTTTAATCTGGAGGTGTTCTTTGCCTTGGAGATTCAATGGATGTTGCAATGAGGTGAGATATGGGCAGCACCGTTGTCAAGTCATAGAAGAACAGGTTGGTCAAATATGTGGCCAAAGTTAACTGCTAGGCAACTTTAAGTAGGATTCTTATGCACCTGATAATTGATGGGCTGGAGGACTTTGATGGGGCAATGTAATGCAAGATGTGATAGAGGAGTCAGAATGATGTTGGGAGTATCTGGATCACAGTAAGGGTGGACCCAGATCATGATGACCATATTAACTTCAGTTTTCAATGGCCACAATTCACCAGAAAAATCAAAGTGCATGCAAGAAGGAGGAATATGTGTTGTAGTTTATCAGTAAAAGGAAGGAGGCTGAGATCATAACCATCAGCTATTGCCTCAGAATCAGAAATTTACTGATTTTGATTTGCATTGGCTAGGATTACTGATTTTATGTAAGAAGTCAACAAAAATGGTGAGATCCTAGTAGGTGTCAACCGACATGCTTGAGATGGATCTTGGTTACAGGGAGGGCTTGCTAAATTGGAGACGGTAGTACAAATTTCAGGGGATAGACGAGATGGTGAGATAGGAATGAGATGGTGGCTGGCGAGGATTGGAGAGTAGCTGATGTTGTTCTTTTATTAAGAAGGGAAGTAGAGAGAATCCGGGAAATTATGGGCCGGTGAGCCTCACATCTGTGGTAAGGAAACTTTTGGAGAGGATTCTTCAGGATAGGATTTACTCCCATTTACTAATTTGATGATTTTGAGGAGATGACAAAGATGATCGATGAGGTTAGGGTGGCAGTGGTTGTCTAGATGAAGGTTGGTAAAACATTTGATAAAGTCCCCCATGGTAGGCTGATGCAGAAGATTAAAATGCATTTAATTAACAGGGACCTGGTCGTATGGATTCAGAACTGGCTTACTCATAGGAAACAGGGTTGTGGTGGAAGGATAATATTCAGGCTGGAGGTCTGTGGCCAGTGGAGTTCCTCAGGGATCTGTGCTGGGATCCCTACTGTTTATGATACATATAAATGACTTGGACCTAAACGTAGACAAGTTGGTTAGTAAGAAGACACCAACATTGCTGACATCGCAGACTGTGTGGAAGGCTGTCAAAGCACACAGCAGGATATAGATCATCTACAGAAATGGCATATGGAGTTTAATCCCAGCAAATGGGAGGTATTGCACTTTGGGAGTTGGAATGCAAGGGGAAAATATACAAGTAATGGCATGGCCCTTAACAGCATTGAGAGGGGCAATGTTTAAAGGAGATGTACGGGGCAAGACTTTTAAACAGAGGGTGGTGAGTACCTGGAATGTGTTGTCAGATGTGGTGGCTGAGGCAGATATGATTGTGGCATTTAAGGGACTTTTGGATAGACATATGGGTTTGCAGGGAATGGATGGATATGGATTATGTGCAGGCAGATAAGATTTGTTCTTGACATCATGTTCAGCACAGACATTGAGGGCCAAAGGGCCTGTTCTTGTGTGCAGTGTTGTTATATGTTGTCTGCTCTATGTATCGATGGACAATCCCATCTTTGCCAAATTGTAAGTTTAAGTCGTGTTGCTGAGACTGAAGTTGAATGGTTATTGTCTGGCTATGTGCTGTTTCATGGAGACATGCCCCAAAGGATTGCCAGAGAATGATGCTTAGTGGGGCCTAGGGTATGCTTCTAACTTTTCACTCTGGCACTTTCAAATCTATATCAAGGTTAGCTTGAAGCACGGAATTGCACTGAAGTGAATAGAATCGTCCCAAGATACACAGAGCTGTCCAGTAGAATAAATCACCCAAGTGGGCCAGGGCAGAAGCTGAAGCCCAAAGTGTTAAATCTCCCAGGCACAGAAAAAATGCTAATAAAACTAAGACATTTCCCAACAGATAGGAGCTAACTTCATTAAAAACAAAAACAAATAGAAGAATGGTTCGTACAGACTTTGCCTCTTCTATTTCTTTACTTCCCTGGAGGGAATACCGTTATGAATGTGTGTGCCAATTACTGCAGCGTGAGTAATGACTCATTCACCCTGACAGGTTCTGGCCTAGGTAGGTGGTTTCAGGGAATAGAAATAGCTGGTGCTGCTACCTGTGAAGATAACTAAGGCAATGTGCTTGTTTTAATTCTGTCTGCTCCCTTGCAATGACTGCTCATTATTGGTATAAAGCCAATAACGAAAAGTTTGCGAATCCAGTACTAAATCACCAAACGTGAACCCCAGAGAGAAATGGATGAGAGCCCAAGATTCACAAGAATAGAGAAGGTCCGTGTAATTATAATCATTACTTGCTCTTTTGTCTTTAATTTTACAGGGCAAAGATCATAATGTTACCTTAATGGGTTGTATGAATGTTTACAATGCACGACAGCAGCTCCTTGGTTTCTTGGTACACTAGGGACTAAGCAAAATATTAGTAGTCCTGGCATGCCACCTTCCTGTTAAACACTGGTAACAGTAGCTCCTTCAGTTCCTGCACAGGCCTTCCCCTTTCGATGTGTGTTTATATTCTCATAATGTTCACAGTGCCATGAGTCATAAAGCTGGAAAATTAAAGCATTCCCATAACAAATTATTAAAATATACTCTTTGTGTAGGAATGACTTAAGTTGGTATGAGGACCGACTGGAGACATTGAAGAAACTCTGTCCCTGCATTTTCTTAAACAGCATTTGTTGCAAAACAACACAATCAAACAACCATTCTCCCCATGTTTGCGATCCAGTTATACAAGATCGAGCTGTCACAATGAATCTGTAATATTTCTGTAAAATAATTGGTATAGAACTATTTGCTGGCACTTTGTCACACATAGATAATGTGATTCATTTGCGGTAAATGTTAGTGATCAGAACATGTAAAAATGTTGCATTTAATTCTAAGAATGTTTATCATTTGTTCAATGTTCCAATTTTACTGCATGTTTTAATCGAAGGTTAACTTATTTGATTAATAATGTGTGGACAATGTCCCCAAAATGTTATGGAGGATTTGTGTTCCTACAAAATTGCCTTGAACAAGATCTTCCATAACGAGAACCCTTTTTCCCCATTTTGAATCCAATGTTATAAGTGTAGATGTGTTAATTAGGGAAGTTTTTCTCTACAACATTAGTGTCCCCATGGATGTGTGGTCCACAGGGAAGGGAATTATGATTGTATTGCAGACAGAAGAGTTGTTGTTTTCATCAAATGGAAATGGATGTTATACATTTCATGAAATATTGTACAAGTAACAACAGAAGAGATGGTTTGCAAAGCAAATCTCTTAAGTAAACCAGCCGCTTGTGATCATGTTCTTCGTTCAGTTCTCTGTATACTTTTTTTGCCTATCCATCTATTTATTTATTTATTTGCCTAGCTATCTGCTTAGTAATTAATTTATTTATTTATCTGTCTATTTATTTGTCTGTTTATTTGCCTATTTATTTATTTATTTTTCTATTTAGTTACCTATCTATCTGTTCATCTGTTTGCTTGCTCATGTATTTATTCCCCATTATTTATTTATTCATTTATTTATTTGTTTAATTATCTGTCAATCTGTTTATTTGTTTTTTCATTTATCTATCTATCTATCTATCTATCTATCTATCTATCTATCTATCTATCTATCTATCTATCTATCTATCTATCTATCTATCTATCTATCTATCTATCTATCTATCTATCTATCTATCTATCTATCTATCTATCTATCTATCTATCTGTCTGTCTGTCTGTCTGTCTGTCTGTCTGTCTGTCTGTCTGTCTGTCTGTCTGTCTGTCTGTCTGTCTGTCTGTCTGTCTGTCTGTCTGTCTGTCTGTCTGTCTGTCTGTCTGTCTATCTATCTATTCATTTATTCACATAAGCTATGTAAGAGCAAATTGTTATTCTGCATCTCAAATGTTCCGGTAATGATTTATGAATTCCATAATGTGTAGGAACATAACTGCAGATGCTGGTACAAATCGAAGGTATCACAAAAAGCTGGAGTAACTCAATGGGCCAGGCAGCATCTCAGGAGAGGAGGAATGGGTGATGTTTTAGGTCGAGACCCTTCCTCAGTCTGAAGAAGGGTCTCGACCCGAAACATCACCATTCCTTCTCTCCTGAGATGCTGCTTGACCCGCTGAGTTACTCCAGCTTTTTGTGATACCTGTGAATTCCATAATGGTGAATTTCCGTCACCCAAACTGCTGTAATGTGGGGGTACACTGTTTTATTAATGCAAACACTTGAACATGTTTCCTTTAGTTTTGAGATACAGCATAGGAGTGGGACCCCTCTGCCCACTGAGTCCACTCCAACCATGGATCATCACACTACTTCTAAGCTTAACTACTTTCTCTTCCACTCCCTTACACATTAAGGGCAATTTTTACAGAGGCCAATTAACCTACAAACCTGCACGCCTTCCAGATGTGGGAGGAAACCAGTGCACTCAGAGGAAACCCTCCTGGTCACAGGGAGAACATGCAAACTCCACACAGAGAGCGCCCTAGGTCAGGATCAAACCTGGGTTTCTGGTGCTATGAGGCAGCAAATCTACCAACTACCAATCTATCAATAAAAGCAAGAAACAAATTACCTATAACTATTCGGTATATTCTATTCCACAACAGTCATTCTCAGGGACTGCCTTGATATCTAACAGCTGCTTCTTATATTGAGCATTCAATATGAAGATTGTGCCAAAGCATTTTCAGATGATCCGAAGAAAAGCAAAGGCAGGAGGGTGTGCTCAAATGAATGCTAGACTGACGGACCAAGGTACACATAAGTTTTACCAACAGTGATAAAGCAAAGGGAAGAGACAGGAGGGAAAAGGCTTGAATGAGGGAGTTGGTGCTTGTTTAAGGTGGCGGGTCAGTTGGTGGAGTTATTTATAAATGTGGGCAAGAATTACAAGTTTCATGCATGTGAAATTGGTGCCAATGTCCTAAGTGAGGTCTCATCACCAATACACTGGTCGGGATGAGAAGGCAAAGCACATTACTCCATTGGCACAAAATCAATTGAGATAACTTAGAGTAGGAATAAATATTAAATATTTAGAAAATAAGGGATCAAGGGAACGAGATGGGAATTTGAAATTAAAATGAATTAAAAATGACTGTCCTAGATACTGAATGGTATTATTTAGTGAACAGGTTGACCCAGTGATGCAGCTGGTGGAGCCGCATCCTCACAGCACCGGTGACCTGGGTTCCAACCTGACCTTGGGTGCTGATTGTGTGGAGTTTGCACGTTCTCCCTGTGATCGCGTGGGTTTCCTCTGAGTCCTCCAGTTTCCACCTGCGTCGCAAAGACGTGCAGGTTTGTAGGTTAATTGGCCTCTATAAATTGCCCTAACGCGCAGGAAACGGTATAACGTAGAACTAGTGGGAACAGGTGATTGATGTTCTGCATGGACTCGGTGGGCTGAAGGGCCCGTTTCCGTGCCGTATCTCTGAACTAAACTAAACTGAAATAGGGTCTGGAGTGTTTTGTTCAAAACACACTACTGAAAGTTCAGCAGTTCTGGGTGGAGTAGTTGTCAAAGTGTGGATCTTAAGGTGGGAGGGGCTATCAATGTAGGATCTGGATATAGCTCCCAGAGTACGTATAGAAGAGAGCTTGTGCTGCACTCACTATTTGGGTGAACAGACTGGGGATTAATCGAGGGGTCAGACTGGGAATGGGCCAGGATCAGTAGCAGAGTGGCTTTCCCATAGTTTGGGAAGGAGGTAAAAGGTAAGGATTGTGCCGGGTTGGTAGAAAGGCCAAGGAGATGGCCAGCTGACAAATATCAATGTGACTGGTAAGGGTGAGTAGATTGCAGGGAGGGCGTGGGTGGTCTGATGGATGGTTCAGTTGTTTGAAGAAGTTTGGACGAAGGTGGTGAGCTGCGGATGATGGTCCTGAATGTAGGTCACTAACTAAGGAGGGGTAGAAGCTGTGGAGGAACTGGTTGTGTACATTATTTACGAGGGTCTTAATTAAATATGGAGTGTATCACAACAAAGCAGATGTAAAATGTAATTGTTTAACATGTGCATCCAACACTATTTCTTCCTATCAACAATTTCGATTAGTTTCTCATTTTCATTATATCCATGATTCGCTAATGTTTCTGGGAAGTTACTCATGCCTTTTTCTGTGAAGATAGAACCATGCTATTTGTTTAATTGCTCTGTCATTTTCCTGTGCATTTGAGTTTTGTCATTTTTGACTGCAGGGACCTGCACTTAAATTGACTGATCATTTTCTTTTTATATACGTGTAGGAGATTTTGCAGTTCACTCCTATTTTCCTGACGAGTTTACCCTTATAATCTATTTTTGTACTCATTATCAATTTCTTTGTCCTCCTTTGCTGAAAACTGCTTTCATTTCTCAGGTTTGAAACTTTGTTTGGCAATCTTATATTACTCTTCTTTGGATCTGACAGTATCCTCAACTTTTAATTTCTTAATCTTAATGCAAGTTTATTACAAAGTCTTTCAGATATATGTGAGAGAATTTTGCACATATAATGGATGGAATTTAGCAATCTCCAGATCTGAGAGTATCCTTTCATCTCTGATTTTCCATTTCACAGTGTGATGTATTTTGAGTGCACTGCAGAATGACGAGGTGCATATGTGAACAATGCAATACTGTGATCAGGGAGCTTTTTTTCAGGTCACCTCAAGGGCGGCACGGTGGCGCAGCGCTAGAGTTGCTGCCTTACAGAGCTTACAGTGCCAGAGTCCTAGGTTTGATCCCAACTACGAGTGCTATCTGTACGGAGTTTGTACATGTTCCCTGTGATCGCGTGGGTTTTCACCAAGATCATCGCTTTCCACCCACACTCCAAAGACGTACAGGTTTTTAGGTTAATTGGCTTGGTATAAATGTAAGTTGTACCTAGTCCTACGACAGTGCTAATGTGTGGGAATTGCTGGTCGGAATGGACTTGGTGGGCTGAAGGGCCAGTTTCCGCGCTGTATCTCTAAACTAAACTAAACTAAAAAATGACTGCACGTCCCAGGGAGTTAGTTACTTGCCCAGATGGTTATCATTTTCATATTTCATAGGTTGTAATATTACAGGTCCAAATTGCACGTGATTCTCTGCAGTAACTTCCCTGGCGTTCCTGGTTTCAACACACTCACCAGGGCATTAATTTTCTGCCATGTAGGGTAATCATGGACATTAGTTGTGCAAGAATGATTAAAGTTGCCAGTATTTCTGTTGAAAACTCTAGCTTTGCCCCATAATAATTCATCGGAAATAATAATGTTTTTGCTCCCATGATTTTGCTTCAGTGTGAGCTGCAGATTAACGTCCTTTAATACACATAAGACTTTCCAGTTCACCATTGCCATTTAGTTGTGTCGTGATATGTGAAACATAAGTTGCAAATGTCCTAAAGGCATTGCTGTCGAAAAACAATCCGTTATATAAACCACCACTATTTTCAAAACATTAAACAGTGAAAAGATGTGATCAAGGTTTGGCACTTACTTCACAGTACAAGATGTGAGGGTGGAGTAATCGTGAGTTCATCGTGAGCTTTGTGCAAATTGTGCAGTGAAGGTACAATTTCAGTTCCATGCTATGTTTGTACTCTTCTGACTAAATTGCTCTTATACAGAACGATGGGGCACCACCTTGCTCCATTGTAGCTTTGGTTTCACTCCTTGTTTTAGACATTGCATTCACAGTCACATAACCCATAACCCATATATATTGTTTTGTGCTCTTGGAGATCAATTTGAATGGATGGTTTACATGCTAGGATTGTTAAACTAAGTAACCGATGCTGAAGGTATTTATTCACAAAATGCTGGAGTAACTCAGCAGGTCAGGCAGCATCTCAGGAGAGAAGGAATGGGTGACGTTTCTGAGAATTCGTGGTGAATCTGTGGAAGTCTTTGCCACAGAAGGCTGTGGAGGCCAAGTCAGTGGATATTTTTAAGGCAGAAATGGATAGATTCTTGATTAGTACATGTGTCAGAGGTTATAGGGAGAATGCAGTAGAATGGGGTTAGGAGGGAGAGATAGAACAGCCATGATTGAATGGCAGAGTAGGCTTGATGGGCCGAACGGCTTAATTCTGCTTCTATCACTTATGATCTTATGATCATGTGATCTTATGATCCAGGAAACAGTCGTGTGGCTTGCAGTAGAACAATGTTTAAATGGGTGAACTGTAGATTTATAAGTTTCATTCCATTCCCATTTCATTGATTTTTTAGTAGATGGTGCAGCTGACAGCATGGCTAAATCAATAATGAACTGGTTAAGTGATGAAGCCAAGCAAAGAGCAAAGCTCATGCACATAAGCAGCGTATGCACCATTGGCAATAGTTGAACTCCTTTCAAATTCAACTTGACATCAAGCCTACTGAAGACATATTGAAATAACTTAAGTCTAAACTCATACAACCATTTATCTCTCTTCAGCTTTAAAGTGGATGCAAACATGCATCATTGCATTTGGAGCTCATTTTCTCTGTTGTTGTACATCAGTCTGTCATCATTGATGTTTGGTGTACCTTCTAGAACTTGGACAAGACAGATCGCGCGCGGTTCTGAAACACTTTGACTGAACTCAACCTGTAATTGAGCCTCATTAATCTGAAAAGTTGAAAGTGCAGAGAAAACTTGGAGAGTAAGATTTTTATGCAAGATTTTGTAAGATTTTAGATAGTAAGATTTTGTCTGATATTCATCAGTAAGATCCAAATACTTAGAAGTATTGATTTTTACAATAGTTACAGTAATTATTGGTGTTCCATGAGTTTTTCAAATGTAATCATACCTGCCATTACCACTATCTCCGGTAGTTCATTCAAATGCCCACCACCCTCTGTGTGAACGGCTTTCCTTTCAGCTCCCATTGAAATATTTTCCCTCTCACCCGTAAAAGGGACCACATCACGTCGATTCTGGCCTCTCTCCACTGGCTCCCTGTACGGTACAGAATCAACTTCAAGCTCCTCCTATTCACATATAAAGCCCTAAATGAACATTCCCCCCCCCTACATCAAAAATCTTCTAACCCACCTCTCTAACTCCAGGTCCCTCAGGTCGGCTGACTTGGGGCTACTCACTATCCCGCGGTCTAGGCTTAAGCTCAGGGGTGACCGCGCTTTTGCGGTTGCAGCTCCTAGACTGTGGAACAGCATCCCTCTCCCCATCAGAACTGCCCCCTCCATCAACTCCTTTAAGTCCAGGCTCAAAACCTATTTCTACTCCCTAGCGTTTGAGACTCATTGAGGAGGCGCTGTGAACTGTTTTGTATGTGCTGTTGTGTTTGTATGTTACTTTATGTTTCATTTTTTCCTTAGTACCTAATCAGATGTACAGCACTTTGGTCAACGTGGGTTGTTTTTAAATGTGCTATACAAATAAAATTGATTTGACTTGACTTAAACTAAGCATTCTCAATGCTAGAGTGCCCTCTATCATTGGACTCCCATATTCCGGAATAAAGACTATCAATGCCACTCATGATGTTATAAACTTGTATAAGGTCGGCAATACATCCTTTGATGCTTTCCCCAAAGCCAGGTTTGTATCCATTTGGCTATTTCATCCTGGATCAATTTATGATCTAACCTCCTCGAACAGCCGACCATGCAGGAACTTGTCAAAGGCTTGTGAAAGTCCACAAAGGCAATGTCTACTTGCCCTGCACCCATCAATCCTGTTGGTCATCTTTTCAAAAACTCAATGAAGTTTGTGAGACATGCTTTCCCACACACAATACCATGCTGACCATCTTTAATCAATCCTTGCTTTTCAAAATATACAGTAGATAGATCATGTCTCTCAGAATCACCTCCAGTCACTTTCCCACCAAAAAAACAATTTTCTGACTTGGCTTTGCATCACTTCTTAAATAAAGGCTCTTCGTGAGCCACCCTCAAGTCCTCTGATATCTCACCCATGATGAAAGAAGGCATAACATTTTCTGCCAGGGCTCCAGAAATGTCTTCCCTTGCTTCCCATAACATCCTAGGATATATTTTGTTAGGTGTCAAGGATTTATCCACCTTTACGCGCCACAAGGCTGCCAACATCACCCCTTTCATCATATCGATATGCTTCAGATCATCATTGTTCTCTTCAACAAATTCTCTAGCTACCATGAGCTTCTGTATTTCAACTCCACACCCAGGACATGGAGGATAGTGAGATCAAGGTGGAGTATGCTGATATTTTTTTTTAGAGCATGGTGATATCAAGAAGGGGGAGATGTTGAAGCAAGTAATTTAGATGCTGCTTTACAAAAAAAGACACAAAGTGCTGCAGTGACTCAGTGGGTCAGGCAGCATTTCTGGAGAATATGGACAGGTGACATTTTGGGTTGGGATCCTTCATCAGATTGATTTTTTTTTGGGGGGGGGGGCAGGAGTAGAAAGCTGGAAGAGAGGAGAGACAGGACAAAGACTGGCAAGTAATATATGCATCAGGATGATGGGGGTTTCGGACAGGCAGATGGTTGGACAAATGCCAGAGATGAAAAAACAAAAGGTGTGAGACAAAGGATTGAACAGTTGCAAATGAGAAAAACATAGAAACATAGAAAATAGGTGCAGGAGGAGGCCATTTGGCCCTTCGAGCCAGCACCGGCATTCATTGTAATCATGGCTGATCGTCCACAATATGGAGGATAGGCACAAAAAGCTGGAGTAACTCAGCATCTCTGGAGAGAAGGAATGGGTGACGTTTCAGGTCGAGACCTTTCTTCAGATATGATAAGGAGGGCTCATAACCTAGGAAGAATACCAATAGATGGCAGGTTATTCGGCAGATTTGTAGTTTGTTCCCAAAGTAATTATCTTCAGAAAATCAAACGATCCATGTGAAGTCCCATGTAGTTTATATAGCAGACAACTTGAATAAGAAATTCTAAGGCAGAATAGCAGGGAGTTAATGGGAACAAATTCAATTATTGTTGTTAAATTATTATGAAGCCTAGGAATGTCGGTGGAAAGGAAGGGGGAGGGGAGAAATTGGTTTGTCCAGGTAGGGTAGAGGGATGAGGGGGGTGAGGGGGAGGGGGGGAGGGGGAGGGTGACAGAACCAGGGAAGGGGAAGAAGGGGGGAGGGATTTTGTTGTTACCTAAAATCTGAGAATTCAGTGTTCATACCATTGGAAGCTACCCAAGTAGAATATGAGGTGCTGATCATCCAGTTTGTGTGTGGCCTCACACTGGCAATGAAGGGGGCCCTCGACAGAAAGGTCAGTGGGGACTGGGTAGAGGAGTTAAAATGGTTGGCAACGGGGAGATCCAGTTGTCCTTGGTGGGCCGATTGCAAGTGATTAGTGAAACTGTCGTCAGAGTCTATGCTTGGTTTCACTGATGTACAGGAGGCCACATCAAGAATACTGGATGCAGTAGATGAGGTGAAAGGAGGTGCATGAGAATCTCTATCTCACCTGTAAGTACTGCTGGAGTCCCTGGATGGAGGTGAGGGGGGAGGTATAGGAGCACCTCTCTATACCTGTAGAGAGGCTATCCTCTCTAGCCACAGAGTAGGTCCCAGACAACTGAAGAATCAGCAATGTTGTTCCTTTGTTTAAGAAGGGCATCAGGAACAAACTAAGAAATTATCGGCCATTGCAGCTTAATTTATTTTAGTTTAGTGATACAACATGGAAACAGGCCCTTCGGCCCGCCGAGACTGCACCGACCTGCGATCCCAACATATGAACACTGTCCTACACACACGAGGGACAATTTACATTTATACCAAGCCAATTAACCTACAAACCTGTAAGTCTTTGGAATGTGGAAGGGTACCAAAGATCTCGGAGAAAACCCATGCAGTCACGGGGAGAACATATAAACTCCATACAGACAGCACCCATGGTCGGGATCGAACCTGGGTCTCTGGTGCTTAAAGCGCTGGAAGACAGTAACTTTACCGCTGCGCCACCGTGCCACCCCAGCATCAAAAATAATTTATCCACTTTGGTTCCAAAAAAAAGAGATATATCATCATCTTCATGGTGGTAGATGAGGAAAATGGAAAGTTCAACACCTCTATTTTCTTGTAAAGCATTTCCTGACATGGGTATTCAAGTTCAATGAGCAGTTAGGAAGGCAAGTGGTAGCTTGGCCTTCAGGATTTGAGTAAAGGATCTGATAGAGGAGCAAGGATGTTTGCTGTTGCTTTATGGGACCTTAGTGAGATTCTGTCTGGAACCTGGTGTGCATTTTTAGATTGCTTATTTGAAGAAGGATGTTCTTATATCATATCATATATATACAGCCGGAAACAGGCCTTTTCGGCCCACCAAGTCCGTGCCGCCCAGCGATCCCCGTACATTAACACTATCCTACACCCACTAGGGACAATTTTTTAAAAACATTTTACCCAGCCAATTAACCTACATTCTTGTCATGGAGATAATGCTACAAATAGATGCTGTGCATGGCAGGATTAACATATGAGGAAGAATTGGGTCAAAATTCCTACGTTCACTGGAGTATAGATAAATGGCATGAGCCAGTGAAGGGATGGTAAAGGTCTAGCAAGACTAAACACCCCAGAAACAGGGAACATGTTTTCAACAGCTGGTGATCCCGAATCAGTGTCACAGACTATGGGTATACCATTCACAACTGAGATCAAGGGGAACAAATGTACCCAGAGAGTGATGAACCTTCAGCATTCTCAACCACACAGGGCTGTGGAGGCCAAGAATTAAATATATTTAAGAAGGAGATAGGTACACGTCTCAATGCCTAAGGAATCAATAGAAATGGGGAGTAGGTGGTCACTGGGTACTAGGGGTGCAGTGCTGCCAGAGCCCACCTGAGCACCGCTGTAAAAAAAAAAGCCAAAATAAACTGCGGGGAATTTAACAGCGGTCGCCCCGGTAACAGTGACAGCTCCGGCACCTAAATAATTAGCACCGCAACACTGCTGGGTACTGAAATAAAAGATCATGTTGAATGACAGAGCAGGCATGTAAGGATGAATGGCCCACTCCTTCTATTTGCTATGTTTCATGCCCCTGCACATTCTGGGTGTCTCCATAGTTTGATGCATCAGTACTGTGTGGAACCCAGAAGGGAAAGATTAGAACAATACATGGCTATGTTCCAAATTTACAATTTTCCCAATTTAGAATAGTTTAGTTTAGTTTAGAGATACAGCGTGGAAGCGAACGCTTCGGCCCACCGCGTCCACACTGACCAGTGATCACGCACATTAACACCACCCTAGTGTAAGAAAATAACTGCAGATGCTGGTACAAATCGAAGGTATTTATTCACAATGCTGGAGTAACTCAGCAGGTGAGGCAGCATCTCAGGAGAGAAGGAATGGGTGACGTTTCAGGTCAAAACCCTTCTTCAGACGGATGTCAGGGGGGCGGGACAAAGGAAGGATATAGGTGGAGACAGGAAGATAGAGGGAGATCTGGGAAGGGGGAGGGGAAGAGAGGGACAGAGGAACTATCTAAAGTTGGAGGTCAATGTTCATACTGCTGGGCTGCAAGCTGCCCAAGCGAAATATGAGGTGCTGTTCCTCCAATTTCCGGTGGGCCTCACTATGGCACTGGAGGAGGCCCATGACAGAAAGGTCAGACTGGGAGTGGGAGGGGGAGTTGAAGTGCTCAGCCACCGGGAGATCAGGTTGGTTAAGGCGGACTGAGCGAAGGTGTTGAGCGAAACGATCGCCGAGCCTGCGTTACATTTCGCCGATGTAAAGAAGTTGACATCTAGAGCAGCGGATGCAATAGATGAGGTTGGAGGAGGTGCAGGTGAACCTCTGTCTCACCTGGAAAGACTGTTTGGGTCCTTGGATGGAGTTGAGGGGGGATCCTTGGATGGAGTTGAGGGGGGAACACCACCCTATACACACTAGGGACCATTTTTACATTTATACCAAGCCAATTAACCTACAAACCTGTACATCTTTGGAGTGTGGAAGGAAACCGAAGATCTCGGGGAAAACCCATGCAGGACACCAGGAGAACATACAAACTCCGTACAGACAAGCACCTGCAGTAAGGATCGAACCCGGGTCTCTGGCGTAGTAAGGCAGTAGCTCTACCACTGCGCCACTACCACTACCACTACGCCACTACCACTACCACTACCACTACGCCACTACCACTACCACTACCACTACCACTACGCCACTACCACTACCACTACGCCACTACCACTACCACTACCACTACCACTACCACTACGCCACTACCACTACCACTACGCCACTACCACTACGCCACTACCACTACGCCACTACCACTACCACTACCACTATGCCACTACCACTACCACTACCACTACCACTACACTACCCTAAGTTCAGTCCCTGATCTTCCTTTATGTTATACTTCTCACTGATACACAAACGCATGGCACATAAAAAAGTGTTGCTACAAGATTTGATCAACAAAATGGTCTATTTCTATCTCTGCACTAATGTTACCCAGCCTTTCATTGAGACCGCATGACTCTGGGTCGCCTGTGATGTGTTGGTACTGTAACACAAGCTGCACAGACCGGTAGGTCTTTACTTGCCCATTATTCTTAGTATTCTTCCATGAGCATGTGACATCTTCTATTTCAATGCTATGCAGAAAATGGAGACACCCCATGCAGCAATTTTTGTTTTTGTAGATTTTTTCTTCTTTCCATATTGTTCTGCATTTTATCTGTTTTGTTACTTCCCTTTCAATGAGACTTCGTCTATACTTTCAAGGCATCTCTTTGTGTTTTCTGTCCATCTCCTACTGATGAAAGCCGCTGTCTTCCACTCAACTGGCAGGCCATATTGATTCCTGGACACTTTGCTCTTCATTAATCACCTCTCTTCAGTATCAGCGGAGAGATTCTTATCTCTGACGGCCACGTGTTCCTTCCCCTATTGCAGAGATTTGACATGTAACGTTGTCTGATTCTTCACTGATACCTCCGTTCATTGTTGGAGGTGCTTTATATCAGGCAAAGTCTTTGTCCATCTTCTTGACACTGTCTCTTTCTGCCACTGGAACATTGCATGGCCTTTATCAGCCGCTGAAACACTCTGCCTTACTTCCCTGTAATCCTGCAACTTATTTTCTTTTGCATGTCCATTAACTCTCCTTTGATTGTTTTTGGTCATATACCAAGGTTAAGGGATACTTTACAGCGGCACCACTCCAATTTTATGGAGGAAACTAGAGTACCCAGGTAAATCCCCGTAGTCATGGTGAGAACATGCAAACTCCCAACAGAAAGCACCCAAGATCAGGAGTGAACTTGGGTTCCTATTACTATGAGTTAACTGCACTAACTGCAAAGTCATTTCATCATCTCTTCTGTGGACCATTGTAAATTTTGGACAGTTTAGTTTAGTTTATGATTTACAATCAAGCCATCCACAGTGTACAGGTAAAGGATACAATGTACAATGCAAGTTAATGTCTGATTAAATATAGTTCAAAGGCCACCAATGAGGTAGATGGGAGGTCAGAGCCGCACTCTAGCTGATGAGAGGACCGTTCAGTTTAGTTTAGTTTAGTTTAGTTGAGTTTAGCTTAGTTTAGTTTAGAGATACAGCATGGAAACAGGCCCTTCGGCCCACCGAGTCCGCAATTTTACATTTATACCAAGCCAATTTACATACAAACCTGTAAGTCTTTGGAGTTCATAAGTTCATAAGTCATAGGAGCAGAATTAGGCTATTTGGCCCAACGAGTCTCCTCTGCCATTCAATGATGGCTGATCTACCTTTCCCTCTCAACCCCAGTCTCCTGCCTTCTCCCCGTAACCCTTGACACCCTTACTAATCAAGAGTCTGTCAATCTTTGGTTTAAAAAAACCCAAAGACTTGACCTCCACAACCGTTTGTGGCAATGAATTCCACAGATTAAGCATCCTCTGACCAAAGACATTCCTCCACATCTCCATTCTAAAGTACGTACCTTTATTCTACAGCTGCGCCCTCTGGTCCTAGACTCTCCCACCAGTGGAAACATTCTCTCTACAGGGCTTATCACTCATCAGTAGGTTTGCATGAGGTCCCCCTTCAGTTCAGTTGCCTGATAACAGCTGGGAAGAAAATGTCCCTGAATCTTTCTAACTCTGTACCTCGTATTATGTTTCTCTATATTAAAATAGACAGTATATCCGCAAAGTGTTGCTGATGGATTCAAAGCGCTATTCTGAGTAAGAGGTAGGGAAATTTTCCAAGCTGTATTTGCCTACAAAATTGAGTTCACCTAAAATGGAGATGTAATGCTGAGGCTCTGTATAACACTGGTCAGGCCGCATCTGGAGTACTGTAAGCAAATGTGGGCCCCATATCTGAGGAAGGATGTGCTGCCTCTGGAGAGGGTCAAGACGAGGTTTACAAGAATGATTCCAGGAATGAGTGGGTTAGCATATGATGAGCGTTTGACAGCACTGGGCCTCTACTCACTCGAGTTTAGAAGGTTGAGGGGGGACCTCAATGAAACTTACAGAATAATGAAAGGCACAGATAGAGTGGATGTGGAAAGGATGTTTCCACTGGTGGGAGAGTCTAGGACCAGAGGTCATAGCCTCAGAATTAAAGGGCGCTCTTTTAGGAAGGAGGTGAGGAGGAACTTCTTTCGTCAGAGGATAGTTAATCTGTGGAACTCATTGCCACAGAGGGCTGTGGAGGCCAGGTCAGTGGATATTTTTAAGGCAGAGATAGACAAATTCTTGATTAGAACGGGTGTCAAGGGTTATGGGGAGAAGGCAGGAAAATGGGATTAGGCGGCAGAGATCAGCCATGATTGAATGGCAGAGTGGATTCGATGGGCCGAATGGCCCAATTCTGCCCTTATAACCTTTGTGAACTTGTGTATGCATGGAAAAAGTACTTCATTGAAGTATTTTGGAAACTACCTAAGGCTCTTAAAATGCCAGTGCTCCCATTCCCTTCATGTCTAAGATTTGTGGTACGCTGGGCGGCACAGTGGCGCAACGGTGAAGTTGCTGCCTTACAGCGCTTGCAACACCAGAGACCCAGGTTCGATCCCTACTATGGGTGTTGTCTGTACGGAGTTTGTACCTTTCCCCGTGACCGTGTGGGTTTTCTCCGAGATCTTCAGTTTCCTCCCACACTCCAAAGACGTACAGGTATGTAGGTTAATTGGCTTGTGGACTCAATGGGCCGAAGGGCCTGTTTCCACGCTGTATCTTTAAACTAAACTAAACTAAACTAAACTAAATTGAAGGAATGTCATGAACCAAGTTCTAGCATTTGCAGAAGGCATGGTTAATTCCTGCTTTCTAGTTTATAGTTTGCTTCATTTTATTAGTAACAATATCAACACAACAAGAACCCCTCAAATTGTTTTGTGTGCTGGGAATGTTTTGGTTAAACTTAAACATCAAAAAACAGTACCGAAAAAAACGAAAGAAAATGAATGAAGCAATTAAGAGTTATTATTTTGTAGTCTTTCCTCTCTTTATGTTTACACTAAACTTGAGTGGAATTCCTTTCAAAAACAATTATCTCAACGATTACTTCCCTTAAACCATTTACGGAGAATATTGTTCATTGGCTAAATTCCCTGAGGCAAATCCTGGCATGTGTTTTTTTTCACTATAAAAATAAATGACTGAGTTAATAAAGATAACACATTTCATGTGTTCCTTCTGTTGTTACAATATTCATTTTGACTTAGTAGCCCGCACATCATTATGATCATCTCATGTTTATATTAAAAAGATCTGTTAACACATTAAGAAAGCATTTATTATAATAAAATGATGTGACTGTTTTAATAGCAATAGACTGTTCATTATTTCAAGCTGTTTTCATTACTCTTAATAATTTAAAGATTACCTTTCTTAAATATTATGTCAAATGGGACTGAAAACATTTAAAGATAATTTCTTAATGAGAAGTTGATGTACATAAATTACACCGTGTGACCAAACATTCACAGGCAGGTTGAAATTTGTAATTGCCATGACCAGTGGTGGAAAATGTTTCATAACATCATCTAAAAGGTACTAGAAACAATTAAGGCAAAGATTAGGTAAATGTCAGTTAATTTATTTATTTTGAATTGATTTCCTCTAATACCAAATATTTTGAGTTTTCATTTTTAACATGGTGGGTTAATTTTGAAAAAACATAATGTAAAGGTTTGATTTTCTTTTTTTTTTTAGTTTCAAAAGCTTATGAATGTTTTAAACATTTTCTGAATATCAGGGATAGGAAGTAGAATCTCTGGCTTCACCAGTTGATTTAAACAATTGTTTCATAATTAGCACTTGTTCTGGCCACCACATTTGATGGGATGGTACCCAACAAAAGCTTTTCATTGTACCTCGGTACACGTGACAATAAACTAAATTGAACTGCACTGAACTGAACTGAGGGCCACCTAAAATCTTAAGGCCACAAGTCAAGATGATCAAACCGAAAAAGCAAACCTGAACTTAATAAGTTGGTGAGCAGCTTATAATGGGCGTGTCACCACTAGCAATAGGTTCCAGCCCCAAATTTTATGTACACGTTTGTTCTCAGCTTTATATCCAGCATCTGACATCTTGCTAGCCATAAACAACCCAGTAATTCTAGGAATGGTTGTGTAATTTGATGAGTTGCAGGGTTGGATACACTTTGTAACCTATCCCTGAGCAAACCCGCATTGATCTGTTCATTCAAAAGGGATCATCAATCTTTGTTAAAAAGTTAAAGTTTGAATTTTTGAAACTTTATCCTTGTAATGTTAATGTTTTAACTAAATTTACATGCGGATTTGGGATTGAAAATGTTTATTAAAATATTAACGTTTTAACGTTTATACCTCTTTGTCAATGTCTCAGAATATCAGAAGAATATCAGGGTGCTCAGTTTCTGCTATGTACAGCTAACAGTTACAGTCTCAGTTTGAATGACCTGGATCAATCCTGACCTCTGGTGCTGTCTTTATGGAGTTTGCATGCTCTTCTTGTGACCAGGTGAGTTCCCCGCATTTGCTCTAGTTTCTCCCAGGTTCCTAAGAGGTGTGGATTGGTAGTTTAATTGATCACTGTAAATTGTCTGTGTAGAATCTGGGGAGAAACTGATAGAAAAGGTAAAGGAAATATGTAAAAGAGAAAGTTAAGGAGGTGTATAAAACCATGAGAGGAATAGATTGGGTAGATGCACAGAGTCTCTTGCCCAGAGTAGGTGAATTAAGGACCAGAAGACAGAGGTTTAAGTTGTAGGGGAAAAGATTTAACATGAATCTGAGAGGTAACTTTTCCACATAGAGGGTGGTGGGTGTATGGAACAAGTTGCCAGAGGAGGTAGATGAGGCACAGATTATCCCAACATTTAAGAAACAGGTACATGGATAGTATAAGAAAATAACTGCAGATGCTGGTACAAATCGATTTATTCACAAAATGCTGGAGTAACTCAGCAGGTCAGGCATCATCTCGGAAGAGAAGGAATGCCTGACCTGCTGAGGTACATGGATAGGTCAGGTTTGGAAGGATATCGACCCAATGCGGACAAGTGGGACTAGTGTAACTGGGATATGTTGGCCGGTCCAGGCAAGTTGGACCGCAGGGCCTGTTTCCACACTGTATCACCCAATGACTCTCTGACTCTAAGAAGGGAATGGAATTGCTCTATGTGTTCACACAGACCTGATCGGCAAAATGGCCTCGTATTTGTGTGAGGAAATATGTAGTTGCCAATTACCAATCATTCTGTCTCATGGATTGATCGCAGCAACCTTACCGATGGGCTGTTGGGTGTCATGTGGATACAAAAGGTAACTGTGGCCACACAGGTTCTATTGAAGATGAAGAGGCACAGGCCAGCTGCAGGAACACTTGACCAAAAGTGACCCATCCACTAGACTTGGCCTTGTAGTCACCCTTCCCTCAGAAGAATATGCCGTCCTGGCTATTTAAATGTTATATTTTTGCAAATGAACACATAATCTAGATTTAATAGTCAGTGCACTAGTATAGAAGTGCATGATTGTCAGAATATTATGTGAGAAAAATACTTAGTTTTCTCTATCAGATATAAAAAAAGATATTGTAGACTATTTCAAGAAAAATCAGAGGAATTCATATTGAATATTCAATTACCAGCTAAAATGCAGGTTATTTTTTTCATTCGTGTTCAGGAGACCTTGCTATGCACAAAATGGCTGCTGTATTTTCCTCGATCACAGGAATATCAACTGTAATATCAACTAATTAACAGTGGAGCATTTTTGGGCCATTCACAGATTGTGTAAGGTGTTTAGAAAATTAAGTTAATTTTTTTCTTTAGCAATGGGCAATTTATTTAGTCAGACAATTACAGATAAATTCAAAATGTAATGCTGAACCTAAAGCCTGACAAAAATGGTTAACTCTTCCCAGAAGAGAGAAAATTAAAACCGCTATCCTCACACTGGAGTTACAGTTTTATTGAACGGGATCATGAAAAAGCGTTCCTGCTGCTGGTGTTGCTTACCAATATACTACTCTTTGATTAATAATGTAACACATTGGACCTCCAATGTCATCTGTAATTTTGAAAAACACGCAGCTCTTTAAATTCTGCAACCAAGTTCTTTGATCAGATACTTAATGCCAACGGCATTTTACAAACCGTTTCAAAGATACAGAATGTGCACCATTTAGCTGGAACATTCTTCTGTGATTAAAGAGATATACATTCCATTTGAAAAAGACAGAATATCAAAACCGAGTATTTTATTAATTTATTGCATAAACTGAACCTACTTAGCAAGAACGCAGTGCTGGCAAAATTTAGATATTTTAAAATCTGAATATTGGATGCAGTGGCTGCCAATGTTTTGTCTGATGCATGTACATATATTTATAGTGTAAGCCACACCAGATGGATTATTGGAATGGAGGCTCGTACCTGTAATACCAATATGTTGAGTAGTCAGATCAGGGTCAATGCTTGGATAGTGTTGATTTAACACAAGCACTGCCCAATTAAACCAAAAAAAAGTGTTCATGCCAATCGTTCAATATTCTCGAAGGATTCTCGATTGAGTTGAAACATAAAGGACCTCCCAGATCACCATCCTTCTCCACTATTAAAACAATCATCATTTACTGCCAGCACCGCCATTCAATATGATCATGGCTGATCATCCAAAATCAGTACCCCATTCCTGCTTTCTCCCCATATCCCTTGATTCCATTAGCCTTAAGAGCTATATCTAACTCCCTCTTGAATATATCAGAGAAAGCAGGAACTTCAAAAAAATATATAATCATATAATTTTATTAGCTGCCCTTCATAAGAAAATCTTCTCATGCCAGGATTTGAACTAATGAAACTGCATCCAATGTTAGTATATTATTTCTTACATATGACAACCAAAACTGTGCAAACAACTCCTGGATGTGGTCTCAGTTGTGACAATATATCCCTTTTTCTGAAAACCAACCCTCTTGCAATAAAGGCCGAAATGCCATTAGCCTTCCTAACATCTTCCTGCACCAGCCTGGAAACCTTTTGGGTTTCATGTACAAGAACACTTAGATCCCTCTGCACTTCACTTGTCCGCAGTCTTTCTCTATTAGACAATAATCTGTGTTTGTATTTCTTTTACCAATATGCATCATCTCATATTTCCCCATCATAAACTCCATTTGGTAGTCTTGATCCACTCATTCAACCTATCTATATCTTGTTGCAGAGAGCATAAAAATCCTCATTGCAATATGACCCTCCCAACTATTTCCCTGTCATTAGTAAACTTAGACACTCTGCTGCCTCTTCCAGATCTTGAATGTAATAAATAATTGAAGGCCAAGATTAATGTCAATGTAATCAGGTGGGGCAATGGAGTAACTCAGCGGGACAGGCAGCATCTCTGGAGAGAAGGAATGGGTGACGTTTCGGGTCATGGCCCTTCTTCAGACTGGTTAGGGATAAGAGAAACGAGAGATATGGATGGTGATGTGGAGAGACAAAGAACAATGAATGAAAGATATGCAAAAAAGTAACGATGATAAAGGAAGCAGACCATTGTTAGCTGTTTGTTGGGTGAAAACAAGAAGCTGGTGCGACTTGAGTGGGGGAGGGATAGAGAGAGAGGGAATGCCGGGGCTATTGTGATACACAGTTGCTTCAAGCATTAATGTTTCCACTCAGCGTGTCGTATATTAGGAAGGATGAGGAAGGAGCAAACAGAGCAGTAAATTCGGTGAAGAAGGAAAGGGAAGCTGGAGAAGTGCACTCAACAGGGGACCATATCCACTAAGTGTCTAACTGCAAAGATTTGTTACATTCATCTCAGCAAGGAAGAAGATAAAAATGCAAATGCAATTCAGTAAGGAGATCCTCATCGCAGTATGCCTCATCTTAGAGCCACAATTGGAGCCACTGAGCAGTGCCAGAACTGCTTTCCAATTAATGTCAAAAACGCAAAAAATGGTCGTAATGTAACAGAGCACACCACGCTGTCCAGGACACGCTGATCAAATTTATCACGGTCATTCCAGCGGATGTTCGGGATGTTCGCTACATATCCCACTTTGCTGTGCAGCATCGTTCCAGAGATGATTTCCGTTCCAAGACAATTGGATACAACGAAGATAGGTGGTGGGGCAGGTCATGTAGATAACGCAGGGACTCTGCAGAAGGACTTGGGCAGGTTGGGAGTGTGGGCAGAGAAGTAGCAGATGGAATATAGCGTTGCAAAGTGTGGAGTCATGCATTTTGGTATTAGGAATATAGATGGAAACTGGGACAGGATTCAGAAGTCAAAGGTGCAAAGGGACTAGGTGCAAGATTCCCCAAAAGGTTAATTTACAAGTTGAATCAGTAGTAAGGAAGGCAATGCAATGTCAGCATTTATTCGAGTAGACTAGAGTATAAAAACAGGGATGTAATGTTGAAGCTTTATAAGGCACTGGTCAGACCGCATTTGGAGTATTGTGAGCAGTTTTGGGTCCCAAATCTGAGGAAGGCTGTGCTGGCATTGGAGAGGGTCCAGAGGAGGTTTACGAGAATGATCCCAGGAATGATTGGGTATCAAGGGTTATGGGGAGAAGGCAGAAGAATGGGATTGAGAGGGAAAGATCGATTAGTCATGCTTCAATGGCAGAGTAGACTTGAAGAGCTGAATGGCCTAATTTTGCTCCTTTGACTTGTGAACTAATGAATAATTGCACTGACCTTAGCTTCACCAAAATGGTAGGTTTTCCAATGATGTAGAATGCTACAGACTGGCTTTGTATTATTTTGCAGCTGCACCAAGTCAACTCAGAGGTGTGACAGAGGCAGGAAAGGATTTACTCGCCAAATACAGAAAATTGGTGTCACGGTTACAAAGCATATCGTGCCGATTAATACCTTATCTTCTGGATGTAGTTATGATGCATTGATTTTGTTGCAGTTCTTCATGCAATGAACATCTGCTTCCCAGTGGGCACGACCGATTAACCACCTAGGTCTTGTTCCCAGCGCACATTCTAGATACACAGCAGCAATGTGAGCACAGCTCGTGTTGCAATGCCATCTACAGCTTAGATATAAAGCATTGCATTGCCTTCCTTACCACTACTTCTCAGGAAATGGTGTGTACCACCAATGAGCGCACACTACTGGGCACTCTGGAAAAAGCCGGAATTGATCAAGGTAGCAGATCCGAAGGTTCATACTACCCAGGAAGAAGAAAACGTGAGGAGGAAATGGCGGGGGGAATCACAGGAGCCCTTTCCTTACTAAGTTCATAAGCTCGTAAGTTCATGTGATAGGAGCAGAATTAGGCCATTTGGCCCATCAAGTGTATTCCGTCATTCAATCATGGCTGATCTATCCCTCCCTCCTCATTCCACTCCAGCCTTCCCTATAACCCCTGACACCCGTACTAATCAAAAATCCATCTAACTCTGGCTTAAAAAGATCCATTGACTAGACCTCCACAGCCTTCTGTGGCAATGAATTCCACATTCACCACCCTCTGACTAAAGAAAGTTGTTCAAGACCATTTCATCCAACCTTGCTACCAATGCAACGAAATGCAATGACTAATGGTTTCACCTTGGCTTTCTTCGGGGTGTGTTTCCTTGCCCCCGGTGCTAAATCAACAGCCAGTATAAACTCACTATTTCACTCAAATGTATGTTGACCTATGCCACATACATGCACATATTAACCAGTCATCCTCAATTGTGAAGTTGGTAGCTGGCTTACAATAGCTGCAGATTAATTGGCCTTCCTCTGCTTTACTTTCTCCAGGTATAAATATTTTAAAGAATTTTAATGGAACATCTGTGTCCATGTTGCTTCTCGACAAACAAGAGGGGATATTGTCTTTAACATTCATGCTTGCTCTCAATGGGCACAGATAAGACATGCACAAACAGCAACTACTTTTTCAGACCTAATCACCTTAAGAACAAGAATTCCCTGCAGTGCAAAGCTTCCATTTGTTAAAATAAACACATAAACAATTCACGAACCATTTGCTTGGTCAGATCATTCAAAGGCATGTGTTGTGAAAACATTAGTGAGCTGTGGTTTGCTATCTTATCCATATCCCCGCAGACAGGTCTTACCCACACAGTCTGCCCTCATACAAAACATCTCAATCAGTCGCCTGTTACAATCCTTGTCCTTCTTTTCAGCATCCAGTGAACCATGGTAGCACATTTTAAAACTTTCCTGAACTTAAACAGAGAGTATTTGATACTGTGTTGGTCTATTGCTACAAGTACTGAGATACATTGAACAGCTTTTTGTGTATTCTCCAGGCAGATCATATTATACATGAAAGTGTTGATTTTTAAAATCTGCAGGGGGTGTAATCTTTATATCATTATCCTTATCCATATATTTCGTTTAGTTTTGTTTAGAGATACAGTGTGGAAACAGGCCCTTCGGCCCACCGAGTCTGCACCGACCAGCGATCCGTGCGCATTATCCAACACACACGAGGACAATTTTACATTTATACCAAGCCATTTAGCCTACAAACCTGTACGTCTTTGGAGTGCCGGAGGAAACCGAAGATCTCGGAGAAAACCCACGCGGTCACGGGGAGACCGTACAATCTCTTTCAGACGGCACCCGTAGTCAGGATCGAACCTGGAGTCTCTGGCGCTGTAAGGCAATTGCTCTACCGATATGCCACCGTGCCTTAGCATATGAGAGATCTTTTCAAGAGTCTGATAACAGCAGTATGTCAAGCTTATGGAATTCTTTATTGACATCATTGGGCCAATGTTCAGCCATTTTAGACAGACTGAGAGGTGGCAAATTCAGGGTGGGGGGGTGCAGGGAATAGCCTTCCTTCCACTGAGACCCGAGGACAGTGGCAACCTGGACATTTGGCCCCAGGTCGTATAGAATCTAACCATTATGCTACAGAAAACCAGTCTGTAAAAAGTAAATGATACTCACAAATGATCGTTTATCCTTAGTACAAGTCGTCTCTGGGAAACAAATGGGTTCCATGTTTACTGATGTCCGTGAATTGATTTTGTCTATCATTTGGAAAATGTTCCAATCTCGTTCAATATGGTAGGAAAATAACTGCAGATGCTGGTTTAAATCGAAGGCAGACACAAAATGCTGGAGTAACTCAGCGGGTCAGGCAGCATCTCAGGACAGAAGGAATGAATGGGTGACGGTTCGGGTCAAGACCCTTCTTTGAGTTACTTCAGCATTTTGTGTCTACCTTCGTTCAATATGGTGATTGTACCTGCAATAAATGGCATTAAAAACACATCAGTCTGAAGAAAGAACAATTACAAGAGAGAGAGGAAACGAGTTGTGTTGTTTGTAGGAACGATTATATGGATGTATGCGGACTTTTGAATTTAATAATATTATGGGAGATTGCTTGGTATGTAGGGGTGATTATTGATTGTAGTAAATGCTTAATTCCCCAGACTATCACGAGAGACCGAGATTCAGGCTCCTGAAACTTAGGGGAATTGGTAGCACAGTGCCGTAGCTGTTAGTGCCTGACCCACTGAGTTACTCCAGCATTTTGTGTCTACCTTCGATTTAGACTAGCATCTGCAGTTTTTTTTCCTATTTTCTGAATGGTGTCAGATTAGGAGAAGGGGAGATGCTACGAGACCTGGGTGTGTTTATACATCAGTCACTGAAAGTAAGCATGCAGGTACAGCAGGCAGTGAAGACAGCTAATGGCATGTTGGCCTTTATTGCAAGAGGATTTGAGTTTAGGAGCAAGGAAGTCCTTCTGCAGCTGTACAGGGCCTTGGTGAGACCACACCTGGAGTATTTGGTGCAATTTTGGTCTCCTAATTTGAGGAAGGACTTTCCTGCTATTGAGGAAGTGCAGCGTAGGTTCACCATGTTAATTCCCAGGATGGCGGGACTGACATATGATGAATGAATGGGTCGACTGGGCTTGTATTCACTGGAATTTAGAAGGATGAGAGGGGATCTTATAGAAACATATAAAATTCTTAAAGATTGGACAGGCGAGATGCAGGAAAAATGTTCCTGATGTTGGGAGAGTCCAGATGCAGGGCTCACAGTTTAAGAATAAGGGGTAGGTCATTTAGGACTGAGATGAGGAAATATTTTTCATCCAGAGTTGTGAATCTGTGGAATTCTCTGCCACAGAAGGCAGTGGAGGCCAATTCACTGGATGTTTTCAAGAGCGAGTTAGATTTACCTCTTAGGGCCAAAGGAATCAGGGGATATGGGGAAAAAGCAGGAACGGGGCACTAATTTTAGATGATCAGCCATGATCATATTGAATGGCAGTGCTGGCTTGAAGGGCCGAATGGCCTACTCCTGCACCTATTTTTCTATGTATCCATGTTTCCCAATTAACTTTTAACAACTATAGTGGCAACATGATCAGCCAAATTCTGAAAAAGTAATGAATATTTCTTATTCTGTGTTTGGTTCATTATGGCTGAAGTGCTTTTCCTTAAAGGAAATACTTAATGCAAAATATAATTAATGAACAAACAAATTTATCACCTGATAAACACTTTCAGCTTCAATTCATTGAAAATGGTTGCCAGCACTAGAGGGTTCTGGTTGTGGTTGTGGTTGATTACTGCGCAAACACTTCATAAGTGGTTATCTCGCGCAGGTCGGAGTGAGTAGAGTAGTGATTAAATTTTGAAGTGGGCCTTGTTGACCAAGTTGAGGAGATCTAGTTGCTCAATCCCCTTTTTAAATGACTGAACATCGGGAGCGCATGTGTGTTGGGTGTGAGGGTATGAGCTACAGGGAGAGGTTGAATAGGCTGAGACTCTATTCCTTAGAGTGCAGGAGGATGAGGGGTGATCTTATAGAGATGTATAAAAGCATGAGAGGAATAGATTGGGTAGATGCACAGAGTCTTTTGCCCAGAGTAGGTGAATCAAGGAACAGAGGACATAGGTTTAAGGTGAAGGGGAAAAGATTTAATTGGAATCTGAGGGGTAACTTTTTCACACAATGAATGGTGGGTGTATGTAACAAGCTGCCAGAGGAGGTAGTTGAGCTAGGGACTATCCCAACGTTTAAGAAACAATTAGACAGGTACATGGATTGGGCAGGTTTGGAGGGATATGGGTTAAACGCAGGCAGGTGGGACTAGTTTAGCTGGGACATGTTGGCCGGTGTGGGCAATTTGGGCCTAAGGACCTGTTTGCATGCTGCATCACTCTATGTCTCTCTATGACTATATAAGCTAGGAAACAGTATCACAGTCAGCCTCTGAGTACAGGTTCGTGGAGATTAGAAATACACGTGCACAGTACTTAAGGAAACAAAACTGTACGTTAAAAGTAGTGATGCTGTGGAGTAATATTGCCTCTGTTTTGTGTGTCTGAACAGCAGTTCATGTCATTTTATGATCATTTTTGGGTGAGGTTTCTGTGTTTACCAGCGTCATTTATTTTGCATCATACTTGTCCAAACGACATCCAGCAGCGAATTGCCCAAAATTCATCATCGACAGGATTTTCAACCACATTGGTCTGAGTGATAATTACCATCAACCTCTAAAAGACTAACTTTGACTTACACTGATGGTTCATAAAGATCATGTTTAACGAAGCCATTGCATTATACCTGCTTTCTAGTCAGACAGTTGCAACCCTTATACCAGGGCCGGATTAAGCTAGTGCGGGGCCCGTAGCATATGTTAGAAACATAGAAACATAGAAAATAGGTGCAGGAGGAGGCCATTCGGCCCTTCGAGCCAGCACCGCCATTCATTATGATCATGGCTGATTGTCCCCAATCAATAACCCGTGCCTGCCTTCTCCCCATATTACTTGATTCCACTAGCCCCTAGAGCTCTATCTAACTCTCTCTTAAATCCATCCAGTGATTTGGCTTCCACTGCCCTCTGTGGCAGAGAATTCCACAAATTCACAACTCTCTGGGTGAAAACGTTTTTTCTCAGTTTTAAATGGCCTTCCCTTTATTTTAAGTCTGTGGCCCCTGGTTCTGGACTCGCCCAACATTGGGAATATTTTTCCTGCATCTAGCTTGTCCAGTCCTTTTATAATTTTATATGTTTCTATAAGATCCCCTCGCATCCTTCTAAACTCCAGTGATGTGGCCTTAAATTTAAAAAATACACATAAATATTAAAACATAAATTATTTACTTTTTTTCAATTTCAAATGTCAAAAGTATAAAACTACAATTTAAAAGTCACATTTTCTAGATGTAGCATGAGCAAATTTGTTGATGATATTGGAAATGTCTATTTCACTCAGAAGTTCATGTTCAATGCTCATTAGAGTGAAATTGTTCAATCCGTTTTAACCCATGGTGCTCCTTAGTTCATTTTTAATCCTTTTCAGTTTTGAAAATGAGCATTCTCTACTGCAGTTGGTAACCATGAGTGACAAATAGATGCGCAAGGTATTTTCCACATTTGGATAACAAGACTCCAAAGAATTGTCAGTTATCAAACGGTACAACCGTAACTCTACAAGGTCTTGTCTGGCGCCACTATGAGAAGCAAGATCAGCTTTTAACAGTTCAGTAAACTGCACAAATTCTTCACCAAGGCTTCCTTCCAGATCTTCCGGATATGATTTGATAATATCTGATGACCTCTTTACAATCTCTTCAGGTGTAAACAACTATAACTGATGAAGGAATCCAAATACACCATTCACATTTTGATAAGCTTTCTGGCGTTTTGACAGAAAGCAAGCTATCAATAATGGCAAGAAATGTTCGGCTTTTAAACTTCTGAGGAGGCGTTTGAGATTTAACGTGGATCAAGAATGCCAGAACCACTGAAATCATCATATGCGGGGTTTTGCTTGTGTTCTCTTCGAGTTTGTTGTTGATAATCTTCACACTCTGTCAGATCCTTGGCTTTTTCCTCAATGTCTGAAAAAGTAGATTGCACAGCTTGAATATATCCCTCATCCCTCACACTAAAACCTTTGTTGCGTCTTCAAGAACTAAAATTGCCCATTTCCCAGATCAAAGTTTCCTCTTCATGGATGGCAATGGTGTGAAAAGTTTAACATAGAATAATTAACAAAAAACCTTTAAGAAATAGAGAATTTTGATCAGGATGATTTGATGAATGGTTTTGTCATCTTCTGCAACCTTATTGCATGTGGCACATGAGGGCTCAGCGAACAAGTCCATAATCTCAGGACCTCACAGGGACCCACATTGGAAACATAGAAACATAGAAAATGGGTGCATGAGTAGGCCACTCGGCCCTTCAAGCCAGCACAGTCATTCAATATGATCATGGCTGATCAGCGAAAATCAGTACCCCGTTCCTTTCTCCCCATATCCCTTGATTCCGTTAGCCTTAAGAGCTGTATCTAACTTTCTCTTGAATACATCCAGTGAATTGGCCTCCACTGCCTTCTGTGGCTGAGAATTCCACAGGTTCACAACTCTCTGGGTGAGAAGGTTTTTTCTCATCTCAGTCCTAAATAGCACACCCCTTAGTCTTAAACTGTGACCCCTGGTTCTGGACTCCCCCAACATCGGGAATATTTTTCCTGCATCTACCCTATCCAATCCGTTAAGATTGTTATATGTTTCTATAAGATTCCCTCTCATCCTTCTAAATTCCAGTGACTATAAGCCCAGTCGACCCACTCTTTCATCAGATGTCATTCCCGCTCCGGTCCCAGGAATTAACCTGGTGAACCTACGCTGCACTTCCTCAATAGCAAGTATACGCTGCACTCCCTCATTAGCAATTCATATAAAAGGAATTCATATTGCATTTCGAAGAGGAACAATGTCTGGACAGGTGCACTTCCACAAGATTCATTGGTAACTTTGTAAAGAACCACTCCAAATAAACTCCAATAAAAAGTAGCAGTGGACCGGACAGTCCCGGTGGGCAGGCCGACTCGCCCACGGCGGTCAGAGGACTTGCCCCGCAGGGCGCCACGGCATACCGAGACGCCGGCGTGGAGCGAGATGGTCAAAGTTACGGTGGTCGGACCGGAGCCGGAGTCCCTCAGGGTCAGAATCAGTCGGCTGAGATCGGAACCCTGAGGTCGGAGCCACGAGGTCAGAGCCGGGCCGAGGTCGGGCTGCAGTGGACGGGCTACACCGCTGAGAACAAAGAGGGACCTGGCGTGGAGGGGACTGAGGACAAAGAGGGACCTGGCGTGGGGGGAACTGAGAACAAAGAGGGACCTGGCGTGGGGGGAACTGAGGACAAAGAGGGACCTGGCGTGGGGGGAACTGAGGACAAAGAGGGACCTGGCGTGGGGGGAACTGAGGACAAAGAGGGACCTGGCGTGGGGAGAACTGAGGACAAAGAGGGACCTGGCGTGGGGAGAACTGAGGACAAAGAGGGACCTGGCGTGGGGGGAACTGAGAACAAAGAGGGACCTGGCATGGGGGGAACTGAGAACAAAGAGAGACCTGGTGTGGGGGGAACTGAGAACAAAGAGAGACCTGGCGTGGGGGGAACTGAGAACAAAGAGGAAGCTGGTGTGGGGGGAACTGAGGACAGAGGGACCTGGCGTGGGGGTACTAAGAACAAAGGAGGACCCAGCGTGGGGGGGGGCACTGAGAACAAAGGGGGACCTAGCATTGGGGGGGCACTGAGAACAAAGGGGGACCCAGCGTGGGGGGGCACAGAACAAAGGAGGATCCAGGAGAGAGAATTTCACACTGAAAACACAAAGAATTTCACAGTACGTGACAACAAAGTATCATCATCAACAGTGGCATAAACCACTATTATCTTTCAGCCCAAAACAACAGATGGGTCCCTCACTGAAGATTTTTCCAAAGTGCAGGCATTCATAGATTGTTCTCTGCTTACAGTGACCTCCCAGCAATGTCGTGCCAGGTACACCTGGCTGAGGGCACCTTGTGGCCCTCAGGAGAAGGTATATCCCTCCTTCCGATTGTGTAACAGACCGGCTTCACGAGGTCCTGGTCAGTGAATTTCGGGGCATATTCTCTGTCCCCACCAATCACTGCCACAACCATGGAATCAGCATCCCAGTATCTGCAAGAGCATTCAATGCTTCTTCCTTTAAGAGCTGCCTGGTGAGATTTCAGCAGCACATTGCAATTGCAAAAAGCTCAATGAGAGCTTTTCACTCAGGCCAGTTGTTTATGAAAAAGGTGCCATTATATGAGGGAGCCTGACAATGCTGTTTGCTTTAACAGTGCTGTTGAATTTTCTGATTATTTATAAACTTTTCAAATCAGGATTAAGGAGACATGTGACAATACTTTACGTTTGAGAAATTGACGCAGCTGAGTTTCTAGGCCATTGCCTTTCTTACTCTCGGACTTTGAAACCTGATGAAGATGCTGCAGGCTCTGAAATCCTCATTTAAAAAATCGCTATTTTGTCCTTCATGAAATTTATTCCAATTACGTATTGTGAATTGGTTTGCCTCGTGGAGCATTAGCTTATGCTGGAGCTCTCTCGTTCTTATTCTCCAGAGTCTTGCACAAGCCAGCTATTTGACTTGAACCAATGTTTTTGCGATGAGGTTTAACGGTACAAATTAACTAGAACTATTTTTGTAGGCCTTTCAGCTTTCCATGACAGCATTTGATACCATTTGCTTTTTTAATATGGCCAGAAATGTTTGTTTTACAGACTACATCTGAATTTTATTAGCAAAGTATCATTTTTTTAATGGGACTATAATGCTGATGATAAAGTGATGTCCTTGTATCAGTACTATTCACCATCAACATCAACGACAAAATCCTTGCATCCAGATTTAAATTCTCCACATTTAATCTTTTTTTTTGCTTCTCAATGTAGGACTTTTGATAAGATCATCGTCATTCTGTATGATATCCTAGTGCTCTGACTCCATGCTACATCATCAATCAATTGACAACAGCATTCAACTCTACTTAATTTGGTGGAATACCAGATTACATGTTCTGAGCAGAGATTTGTATTTCTAAAGTGACTTTCACAATATTACAAAACACTCTACAACCATTGAAATGGAGTGGAGTGGACATATTGCAATGACAAAAGATACATATATATATAATTTGTCTGGAGTAAGGACCTACAAACAGCAAGATAACAATTAAAAAAATAACATATTAATGTGGCTAATTGAGGGATGAATATTAGCCATGACATTCGAGAGTCATCTCTGTTTTTCTTCCAAACAATGCAAAAGGATCTTTTATTTGAGAGAACAGACAGAGATTATGTTTCCCATCTCACCTGCAGAAGTACACGTTTAATAGTGAAGCCACACTCCACCTGCACTTTAACGTAGATTCAGCAAAGTATACTCTATTACAAATTTCTTTTACTTTAGACTTACAGCGTGAAAGCAGGCCCTTCGGCCCACCAAACCCGTGCCAACCAGCGATCACCCCATACGCAAAGGCAACCCATCACACGCTAGGGGCAATTTACAATTTTTACAGAAGCCAATTAACCTACAAACCTGTACGTCTTTGGAGCGTGGGAGAAACCCCACACGGTCAAAGGGAGAACGTACAAACTCTGTACAGACAGCACCCATAGATTGAACCCGGGTCTTTGGCGCTGTAAAGCAGCGACTCTACTGCTGCGCCACTGTGTCACTCCTTTCAAAAGACATCTGGACAGATCTATGTATAGGAAGGGAAAGGAGAGATATGGGCGATATGAAGACAAATGGAACTAGCCCAGAATGCCAACTTGGTCAGCAAGCACATGGTAGACCAAAGAGCCTTTTTCCATGCTTAGTTTATTTTTGAGATACAGCATGGAAACAGGCCCTTCGGCCCACCACGACCGTGTCGACCAATGATCACCCATACACTAGTTCTATCCTACACACTGGAGATAATTTTCAGAAGCCAATTAACCTACAAACCTGCACGTCTTTGGATTGTGGGAGGAAATTGGAGCACCCGGAGAAAACCCACGCGGTCACGGGGAGAATGTACAAACTCCGTACAGACAGCACCCATAGTCGGGATCAAACCCGGGTCTCTGGCGCTGCAAGCGCTGTAAGGCAGCAACTCTACCACTGCGCCACCGTGCCGCACCGCTGATTTGCTTGACATTTAAGAACGGAAAGCAGTGGAGTGAATCTAATGTAGATTCTCCAGACTAACTGTTGGAATGAGAGGATCGTTCTGTGAAGAGGGCTAAATAGCTTGGAGCTTAGAAGAGTGGGGGGGGGGTGATCTTAATGAAACATAAAATATCCCAATGGGGCACGACAAGGTAGATGTTCAGATGTTTCACCAGCGGGAGGATCTAGAATGAAGGTGGTATAGTTTCAAGAAAAACAGGTAATTTAAAACCAATGGAAATTTCTACTCAAGATTCAAGATTCAAGATTCAAGATAGCTTTATTGTCATCCAAATTGGACGAAATTCAGTCACCCACAGTCCAACAACAAAAGCATCAAAATAGGCATTAAAATTACACAACCCCCAAAACACACAAAAGAAACATACATCAAGAAAACATCCATCACAGTGAGTCTCCTCCAGTCCTCTCCTCACTGTGATGGAAGGCCACAATGTATTTTCCCTTCTCCTGCTGTCCTCTCCCGCGGTCAGGTTGTTGTGGTTGCAGGCCGCGCCGGACGGTCCGCAGCGGGCCGAGCCTAAGGCGAGTCGCAGCCGCTCCTGCAGCCTCCGAAGACGGCCGGCTCCACCGATGATAAGTCCGATCCGGGGCGGGCAAACACGCTGCTGCTGCCGCTGTTGCTGCACGTCGGGGCGGTCGTGGCTCCCGACATTGAAGCCCCCGCCCAGCAGAGAAATATCCCGCGGCCTATCTTAGGGGTGAATCTCTAGAATTGTCCATCCCAGATAGTTATGGAGGTGAGATCATTAGAAGTTTTCAGAATGTAGGTAGGTACATTTTTGAAAGATCAGGGGATTGAGGGCTGTGGGGAACTAGTGCAGATGAGAAGTGGAACAACTGGGTAGATCACTAATTATCATGTTGAAGGCTGAACAGGCTTAAGAGACTTAGATGGCCTAATCCTGCTGCCATTTTTCTTGTGCTCTTTTGCTCCAGTACTGTCCTGGTTAGAGCAGACTAAAACTGACCCACTTTCTTCTGCACGCTATCACCATCCTGAAACGTAGTTTGAGAAAAAGGAGAAATAAATCTCGGAGGACACATGTTCAAATTCAAACGTGTCATCTGGATATTGAATGTGCTGACTATCTCTTGGATGGAGCTTTTGAACCATGACCATTAAGGACTTCAACTATTTACATTGTTGCACAGGTTCTTCAAAACTAATAACGTTGAAACGAGATGCAATCAAACAAAATTGGCGTTGTGTGACAACAGTGACAAGCTGGGATGGTCCACGCAACTCTTACTTACAATAGCAAATGTAACACAATGACAAAAGACCTACATCCTCGCACTAGTGCGGCCTTTAAACCACATGTTGAAGTCCTACACAGACAGATAGAATGATGCAAGGGACATATGAAATTATGAAATAATGATAACGTGCTGGAGACACTCAGTGGGATCACTGGAAACAGAAACCGAGTTAATGTTTCAGGTCAAATACATTAAAATTATTTCCATCATAATTTACTCCCAATTTTAATGGCTGACACAAATAGTTTGAATGTTACAATGATACAATCCCAATGAGCCAATGATCCTTTGAGAATGGCTTTGGTTGAAATACATGAGTTGATGCTAACCCAGTCACACCTGGCAAAAAGGCAAAAGAAGTGGTTACAGCTAATCTGACTTAACTTCCAGTTCCTGTTGTGACATGATTGTATGGTTTTAACTCCTGACTTAGCTTGGATGCTCAACATGTCACCATTAAGTGTGTGGGGCCAGGCCACAGATGATCCAACCCTGGGAAAGTGATAGGAACTCATTTGCACCGACAGTTTCCGTTATTGCGAAAATCCCACTCCTGTAGTTCTGCATTAATGAACGGCGAAACTATTCTGAGCTAATTTATATGTCAATGGCATATACACGATGTAAAGTTGCAAGCTGCAATCAAAAGAATCTGCAGGACAAAGTGCAAAAAGTGATAATGGTGGTTAATTTAATACCAAATAATAATTGCTTGAATGTGTAGGAAAGAACTGCAGATACTGGTTTAAACCGAAGGTAAACACAAAATGCTGGAGGAATTCATGTTTGGAGGAATTCAGGCAGCATGTTTGAATTTCTCTCTCACTCAAATATCAACCCAAAGTGTTTTTCTTAAAAGCTTTATTAACTGCACCACTGCCAGAGGGAACCCTCACTGGTGTGTTGGAAGGAACTGCAGATGCTGGTTTAAACCGGACAAAGACACAAAATGCTGGAGTGATTCAGCGGGTCAGGCACCATCTCTGGAGAGAAGGAATGGGTGACGTTTCGGGTCGAGGCCCTTCTTCAGACTCACTGGTGTCTTCAGCAGAGCTGGTGAAAAGCTGTTGTTGCTTTCAGCAGTGGCTGACAGATTTGAACACACGAACTGTCTGGCTGTAGACTGCAGCTCACTAGCTCCTTGTGTGAGGTCAGGTGCATCTGGCACAATGGTGGAGGCACATGATTAGGAGGGAGGGAGTACGTAGGGGTACAGGGAGTAGAGCACATGAGGGAGTACAGAATTATTTTATTACCTTCTCTTGCACCGTTGTCATTCCATAGAGGGCCAAGGGATGGTCTGCTGCCTTGTATTTTCGAGAGAGATGGGAATTGAAAATCCATACCCTCCCTCACTACTGATGTGAGGTCATTGAAACATTTCGCACTGATCTGAACCCTTGGGGAAGTGATATCCTCAGTCTCTCCATTGACCTGCAAATAGAAGAAGCTGTAATTTTCCATCTCTTCAATAAGAAAAAGTATTTTCTTCCTCATCCTCATCTCTTCCACCAGCACCTCCAACAGCCATTGGGTTATTAGAGGCCAACTCATTTTACACAAGTGGCACAGCCGTAGAGTTGCAACCCTACAGGGCCAGAGTCCCAGGTTCGATCCTGACTACAGGTGCCGTCTGTACGGAGTTTGTACGTTCTCCCCGTGACCGCGTGGGTTTTCTCCAGAATCTCCTGTTTCCTCCCACACTACAAAAACGTACAAGTTTGTGGATTAATTGGCTTGGTAAAATTGTAAATTGTCCCTAGTGTGTGCCGGATAGTTTTAATGTGTGGGGATTGCTACTCGGTGGCCTGAAGGGCTGGTTTCCGGGATTTATCTCTAAAAAACTAAAACTAAAGTAAATCTTGACAAGATTCCCCAGAAGGGATGTATTGTCTCTTTAAAAACATTTCCATTTTTAACAGGTCTCAAGATATTCTCAAGAAAACGCAAGGCCTTCCTGTTGCTGACAGTCAGAATAAATGCCTGCTGTTCAAATTTACTTAGGGACTTTAGGAGGTACTAGATTTTTTGGGGGATTTTTAGATTTAGAGATACAGCGCGGAAACAGGCCCTTCGGCCCACCGAGTCCGCGCCACCCAGCGATCCCCGCACACTAACACTATCCTACACACACTAGGGACAATTTCTTTTTACATTTACCCAGTCAATCAACCTACATACCTGTACGTCTTTGGAGTGTGGGAGGAAACCGAAGATCTTGGAGAAAACCCACGCAGGTCACGGGGAGAACGTACAAACTACGTACAGACGGCGCCCGTAGTCAGGATCGAACCTGAGTCTCCGGCGCTGCATTAGCTGTAAGGCAGCAACTCTACTGCTGCGCCACCGTGCCGCCCTTGGCTTGTACCTTAGGAACTTTGGGAGTGAGTGTACCCTTGGGCTGTACCTTAGGTGAGTGTGTATGTTTCACTCTCCATCAGCCATGAACTACTCAACCCATATTTCACTTTAAAATCCAAGCCGCATTAAAAATATGCCCTCTTGCCACTCATTTTAGCAAAATCACAAGTAGAAATTTTCACCTATTAATTATTTCACTAGTAATAGAAATTAGTATGATGTGGAAGGCAGTATGGATTTTGTGATTGATTTGGAATAGTGATATTAAACACTATTGCTAACGGTGATATTTGGTTTGTAGGATAATTGGCTTGGGTTTGTATACTTGGTATAAGTGTAAATTGTCCCTAGTGTGTGTAGGCTTGTGTTAATGTGCAGGGATCTCTGGTTGGCATGGACTCGGTGGACTGAAGGGCCTGTTTCCACGCTGCATCTCTAAACTGAACTAAATTAAACTAAACATGCTATTTAGTTTGTTACCACATTGTGATACAGGCAACCAACATTATTAAAACCACTACCGTGGTTATGATCAAATTCATTAAAACCCATTTGTTATAGTCTTAGATTTAGATTTAGAGATACAGCGCAGAAACAGGCCCTTCGGCCCACCGAGTCCGCGCCGCCCAGCGATCCTCACACATTAACACTATCCTACACCCACTAGGGACAATTTTTACATTTACCCAGTCAATTAACCTACAAACCTGTAAGTCTTTGGAGTGTGGGAGGAAACCGAAGATCTTGGAGAAAACCCACGCAGGTCACGGGGAGAACGTACAAACTCTGTACAGACGGCGCCCGTAGTCAGGATCGAACCAGAGTCTCCGGCGCTGCATTCGCTGTAAGGCAGCAACTCTACCGCTGCGCCACCGTGCCGCCGTCTTGATGTAGGGTCTTGATTCAAAACATCGACTACCCCTCTGTCACCACAGATGATGCTGGACCTGCTGAGTTCTTCCCGCAGTTTGCTTTTTGTTCCAGTGATTTACCATCTGACAGCGAGGCCATGTGACAGGACGTTGCCTGATCACGTGTTTAAAGGGAGATTTTGCAGCTGAAGGAGAGAGCCTCTGGATTGAAGTTTCTAGTGGGGTCTAGCATCAAAATTGAGAGGATTTGCTTACCTTTGCAGTTGCTCAAGCAGTAGCACAGCAGAGGGGATACGAGAGCATTGCTTTATTTTCTCTTGACAACTGTTTTTTTCCAGAATTGATTAAGCAACTTCAACTACAGTTTAAGATTGTGTCGAGGCCAATGAAAGACTACAACACTTGTTATGGCCTGGAAGAGCTGAATGCGACTGAGGACTGTGTTTCTTGAATAATGCAAACTGTTTCCTCTTGTTACTAATCACATAATAAAACAACGATCTTGATTATGGGTATGGAGAGAAGGCAGGTTCGGGATACTGAGTTGGATGATCAGCCATGATCATATTGAATGTCGGTGCAGGCTCGAAGGGCCGAATGGCCTACTCCTGCACCTATTTTCTATGTTTCTATGTTTCTATTATAGACACAAAATGTTGGAGTATCTCCACGGGACAGGGAATATCTCTGGAGCAAAGGAATGGGTGATGTTTTGGGTCGAGACCCTTCATCTGCTGCCTGTCCCGCTGTTACTCCAGCATTTTGTGTCTATCTTCCGTGTAAACCAGCATCTGCAGTTCCTTCCTGCACAATTTCTTGACTATATTGATTTGATCAACTATATTATTTTAACCCCCTATTTTGAAACATAGAATATACAAGGAAGCATCCTGTAACATAATTTAGTAACAAAACAAAAACATATTTTACCTTTCTGTCCTCGAGTACGTCATGAATTGCAACTGATAAGGAAAATAAAAGTCACAAAATTAGAGGTGCATGCAATGAGGATATTGGAGTGCATATGGGTGAATGTTACACACAAATAGATTATGTGGATCCAGCCCCAGTAGATGTGAACATGGATTGAATAAGACATGGTTTTCTAGATCAATATATTGAGAGACCAATAGGTATCATGGACAGGACACTGTATCATTCTGAATGCCAAATAGCACCTAAACCTAATGCTCCATAACGGAAACATGTGTAAAAGGGGCTTTCAAAACTTATTATTCAGAAAATAATTCCCAGTCATTTATTTCATGAACTTCAGTGGAAGGTGGAACAAGTGAGAGAAGCAGAAGATTCAAGAAATTATCCATGCATAGGGCAGTGGAGGCCAATTCTCTGAATACATTCAAGAGAGAGCTAGATAGAGCTCTTAAGGATAGCGGAGTCAGGGGGTATGGGGAGAAAGCAGGAACGGGGTACTGATTGAGAATGATCAGCCATGATCACATTGAATGGCGGTGCTGGCTCGAAGGGCCGAATGGCCTACTCCTGCACCTATTGTCTATTGTCTATTGTCTATTGTCATAGTGCAATGAACTTTAGTTTTTTAGTTTAGAGTGCGGAAACAGGCCCTTCGGCCCACCAAGTCCGTGCCAACCAGCGTCTTCCGCACACTACACTATCCTACGCACACGAGAGACAATCTTACATTTATACCAAGCCAATTAGCCTACAAACCTGTGCGTCTTTGGAGTGTGAGAGGAAACTGGAGGTTCCCGGAGAAAACCCACACAGGTCACGGGGAATATGTACAAACTCCATCCAGACAGCACCCATGGTCAGGATCGAGCCCGGGTCTCTGACGCTGTAAGGCAGCAACTCCAACGCTATGCCGCTGTGCCGCCTTGTGCAACGTGCCTTGCTATGGGTTACATTTCACTATCCAGAGTTAGTTGATTTGAACATCAGCAATAACCTTTTCAATTAAAGAAAGTGAACGCTGGAAATACTCAGCAGAACCCACAACAATCACAGACTTCATCAGTAAGAGTGTAGTGGAAAATGTGCCAATGAAAGTCCCCCAACTGGGAACTGTGGATGAACTGTGTGGTCCATTCCCAAGTGAAGTCCAAGTCTCCAGTGTTCAAGTCCAATCATCCCAAGCAATACAAGATATCTATTCATGGCCTTCACAAAGCCATCAAATTGCCAAAGGGGAAATGGTGCCAAAGTAGAAATGGTTGAGAACTTCAAGTTCCTAGATGTAAATATCACCACCAAATTTTCCTGGACCAACTATATTTTAGCTACTGTCAAAAAAGCACCACCAATGCCTCTTCTTTCTCAGAAGACGAAGAAAGTTCAGCATGTCTCCAACGGCACTTGTCAACTTCCACTGTATCTCCGTATACGTGACATTAATAAGGGGTAGGCCATTTAGAACAGAGATGAGGAAAAACTTTTTCAGTCAGAGAGTTGTGAATTGTGGAATTCTCTGCCTCAGAGGGCAGTGGAGGCCAATTCTCTAAATACATTCAAGAGAGAGCTAGACAGAGCTCTTAAGGATAGCGGAGTCAGGGGATATGGGGAGAAAGCAGGAACGGGGTACTGATTGAGAATGATCAGCCATGATCACATTGAATGGCGGTGCTGGCTCGAAGGGCCGAATGGCCTACTCCTGCACCTATTGCCTATTGTGTATTGTCTATTAATAAACCAATACTAATATAATTTGTGGAAGGGAAAGCAAGGTAGCGTTTCAGGTTGATGACCTTTGATAAAAATCATATAAAGTTAGAAATTTAACTTGTTTCAAATTGTGCAGAAGAATCGGTGAGAACAAAGGAAATGTTTGTGATAAGATGGAGATTGAGAGAGACTGGGTGACAGAAGTGTTGATGGTGATGGTTGCGGCTGGTGAACGCTTATTAATCACAGTCGAACTGCCTGAAGAAAATGTCAATAGAAGCTGAATGTAAATAGAGACAGCGAAAGGAAGAAAATTAAATCAATATTAGAACAATGAGATTTAAAAAAACCACTGCAGATGCTGCAAATCTGATGCCACAATCAGTTCCAATTGGAACTGGAATTTAAACCTCAAAACGCTATTTCTTTAGCTTCAGAAAAGCCTCAAAGATAATCAGATTGCTTAAATTATAAGGAAACACAGCTGCCTTTATTTTTCTGTGGCATATTATTCTCATCTAGCTGCCAACAATGTTGACCCTTGCCTTGGTAAGATCTCCACCACTGAGGGGCAACATGATGGCACATCTTGAATAATGCTGCCTTGCAACGCCTGCAACCCAGGTTCAATCCTGCCCGCTGCTGCTCTCAGTGTGAAGTAAGTACATTCTGCACGTAAGTGATAAGTGATAGGATCAGAATTTGGCCTTCCGGCCCATCAAGTCTACTCCGCCATTCAATTATGGCTGATCTATATCTCTTCCTCCTAACCGCATTCTCCTGCCTTCTCCCCATAACCCCATAACGTGATTGAATTGGTTTCATTCACATGACAAACTATGTGAGGAGGTAGGTTAATTGGTCAACGTAAAATTGCTTCTGGTACAGGTAGATTGTTGCATTGATCGGAACATGTGAGGAATAGCTTGCAGGGAAAATGGCCTCCATCTATGTCACAAGGAAATGCGACCATTCTTCAATAATGTTAATTCATCCGGTTTGAGGGTTCTTGAATGTAGCCAGGGAGAAGATAGGAACGCTCAGGGATAAAAGAGGGAATTTATGCTTGGAGTTCGAGGATGTAGTTGAGGTACTAAATGAGTACTTTCATCTATATTTACCAAAAAGAAAGGCATGGAAGACAGTAAGATCAGTGTGGAGAATGCTAGTGCAAGGGCAGTTTGAGATTAAGACAGGGGTAGTTTGGGGACTCTTGAAGAGCATTAAGGTGGATAAATCCCCAGGATTTGCTGGGATCTCTGCAAGGTTATTAAGAGAGGCAAGAGAGGAGAGATTGCCTTGAGAGGAGCCTTGACGAATATCTTTGCATCTTCTCTAACTACAGACAATGTCCTGGAGGATTGGGGAGTAGCTAATGTTGTCCCTTTGTTCAAAAAAAGTAGAGAGAATCCAGGGAATTATTGTCAGGTGAGCCGCACGTTAGTGGCAGGAAAGCTATTAGAAAAGGATTTGCTCTCATTTGGATAAGAATGGGCCAGTTAGGGACAGTCAGCCTGTCTTTGTACACAGCAGGTCATATCTAACTGACTTAGAGTTATACAGTGAAAAAGGTCTCTCGGCCTGACTTGTATGTGCCGACCAAGATGCCCCATCTACACTAATCCCACCTGCTTCCATCACGGCCACTCACAATAGGTTGCTCCACTGCACCTTGCCTTCTTTATATCGGCTGCTTAAATCAGCCATTGTGATGATGCACCGATCCAATGGCTGCCTTTTAAAATCTCCTGCTGCTGATCTAACACTGAAATAAACTGACTCAACTAATCCAACTGGGGGAGTCCAGAACCAGGGGCCACAGTTTAAGAATAAGGGGTAGGCCATTTAGGACTGAGATGAGAAAAAACTTTTTCACCCAGAGAGTTGTGAATCTGTGGAATTCTCTGCCACAGAAGGCAGTGGGGGCCAATTCACTGGATGTTTTCAAGAGAGAGTTAGATTTAGCTCTTAGGGTTAATGGAATCAAGGGATATGGGGAGGAAGCAGGAACGGGGTACGGGTTTTAGATGATCAACCATGATCATATTGAATGGTGGTGCTGTCTTGAATGGCCGAATGGCCTACTCCTGCGCCTATTTTCTATGTTTCTAACTGTGGCCTTTTGCAATTGCCTGCTGCTGTTCCAACATTGAAATATTTAATAGAGGTGTTTAAGGATCTGACGATGGTGATTGATGTTGTAGGTCAGTGGATGTTGTAGACGGATTTTTAAGGCATTTGATAAAATATCCCATCATAGGCTGATCCAGAAGATTAAGATGCATGGGATTCACTGTGACTTGGTCATCCGGTCATATAGATCAGGGTTAATGCTGGGACCTCTGTTGTTTCTGATATATATACACACACACACACACACACACACACACACACGCACATATATATATATATATATATGTGCGTGTGTGTGTGTGTGTGTGTGTGTGTGTGTGTGTGTATGTGTGTGTGTGTATATATAAATGACGGACAAAAATGTATAGGAAAGAAAACTGCAGATGTTGTTTAAATCGAAGATAGACACAAAATGCTGGAGTAACTCAGCGGGTCAGGCAGCATCTCTGGAGAGAAGGAATGGATGACATTTCAGGTCAAGACCCTCCTTCTCTCCAGAGATGCTGCCTGACCCGCTGAGTTACTCCAGCATTTTGTGTCCACCTTGGACAAAAATGTAGATGGCCTTGTTAGTAGGTTTACCAACAACATAAGATTTGTGGAGTTGTGGACATTTGCGAAGATCAGCTACGAAATGGGCAGAGAAATGGCAGATGGAGTTAAATCAGAGCAAGTCTGAGGTGCTGCACTTTGTGAGGTCAAATCTGAAGGACAGGCAGAGTTAATGCTGGGATCTTAACAGCTTGATTTGCAGAGGAATCTTGGGATCCAAATCCCTAGCTTCCTGAAAGGAAACAAGACAAGTAGATAGAGTGGTAAAGAAGGTATATAATACACTTGCCTTCACTGGTCAGGATATTGAGTGTAAGACTCAGGAAATCATGATGCAGTTAGGTCACATTTGGAGCTTTGCATGCAGATATTGTTGCTCCATTATAGGATGGATGTGGAGGCTTTGGAACGAGTGCAGAAGTGCTTTACCAGATTAATGTCTGGATTACAGGCTATTAGATATAAGGAGAGGTGGGACCGACTTGAATTTTCTATGTTGAACGCCAGAGCTTGAGGTGAGTTCATATCATATCATATCATATATATACAGCGTGGAAACAGGCCTTTTCGGCCCACCAAGTCCGCGCCGCCCAGCGATCCCCGCACACTAACACTATTAACACTATCCTACACACACTAGGGACAATTTTTACATTTACCCAGCCAATTAACCTACATACCTGTACGTCTTTGGAGTGTGGGAGGAAACCGAAGATCTCGGAGAAAACCCACGCAGGTCACGGGGAGAACATACAAACTCCTTACAGTACAGCACCCGTAGTCAGGATCGAACCTGAGTCTCCGGCGCTGCATTCGCTGTAAAGCAGCAACTCTACCGCTGCGCTACCGTGGCGCCCATAGAAGTACATAGAAGTACATAAAAGTCTGATAGAAGTACACAAAATTATGAAATGCACAGATGGGATAGGCAGGCAGAACCATTTTCCCAGCGTGGAAATATAAAAGACCAGAGAGCATAGCTTTAAGGTGAGAGGGGCAAAGTTTAAAGGAGATGTGGGCGGCAAGTTTTTTTACACAGAGATGGTGGGTGGACACAGATACAATGGAGGGCGTTTAAGACATTTTTACATAAGAACATAGATATACAGGATGTGTAGGAAGGAACTGCAGGTGCTGGTTTACATTGAAGATTGGCACAAAATGCTGGAGTAACTCAACGGGACAGGCAGCATCTTTGGATAGAAAGTGGGTAATGTTTTGCGTCAAGACCCTTCTTCAGGCTGAGAGTTTTCAGTCTGAAGAAGGGTGTCGACCTGAAACATCACCCATCTCTTCTATCTAGAGATGCTGCCAGTCCTGCTGAGTTACTGCAGCATTTTGTGACTATCTTCATGGTTATACTGGAAATGGAGGAATAAGGGTCATGTGCAGACTGATGAGATTAGTTGAACTTGGCATCATGATCGGCATAGATATTGTGCGCCGAAGGGTCTCTTCCTGTGCTGTACTTTCCTGTGTTCTGTGAATCACGAAAAGGCAAAATCTCCAATCTATTATCAGGCATGCACACTTGCAGTAGATGGCTGACTGGAATCAGATTGGTGTTTCAAAGCAATTACACTTTCACACTGTAGCACCAGGTAAGAGTAAAAATGTTCCCCGGACTAGTTGAATTCAACAGATTTATGTCAAAACATGTTTGGGTATTTTTATTAAATAAGATGTGCTTTCTTTCTTTAAACGCCAAGAATATAAAATGGCTTATCGGAATATTTACTGGCTGCTGCTGAAAGACGTGCTCAGAATACCATCTTTACTCCTGGGAGGGATGGACAACAAAGTGCACACATAATATTCACTGTGTAAACTACCTATGCAAATAGTTTATAGAATGGATCAATGCAATATTAAGAATCAATACGAAAATATGAAAATGATTGTTATGACATTTTAACTACATATTTACCTTGCACATGAAATGATTTCCACACTACCTCTTTATTTGCTCCTGACTTTTGTGCAAGGGAAGTCTGGACTAAAATGAACCGGCAATCTGATCAGCTTTTACCAAAAAAAATTGCCTGTTCAAGCACCATTTAAGGCTTAAGCCAGTCGATAAAGTAAAGGTAAATTGAAAAACCCAGGATAAAATATGGAGGCAAGAGCTGTAAACAACCAAGTGAAAATAACAAGTTTCCTCACCCTTCCAATCATCTGTTCTCACCAGAGATCTTTCCTGGAGCCAGCACACTGATGCAATTATAAATAAAGCACATCAACGCCTCTACTTCCTGAGAAGATTAAGGAGACTTGATATGTCAGAGAGGATTCTCTTAAACTTCTACAGGTGTATAGTAGAGAGCATATTGACTGGTTGCATCACGGCCTGGTTCGGGAACTTGAACACCCAGGAGCGAAAAAGACTGCAAGACGTGAACACTGCCCAGTCCATCACCGGCTCTGACCTCCCCACCATCGAAGGGATTTATCGGAGTCGCTTCCTCAAAAAGGCAGCCAGCATCATCAGAGACCCACACCACCCTGGCCACACACTCATTTCACCCCAACCATCGGGAAGAAGGCACAGGAGCCTGAAAACTGTAACGTCCAGGTTCAGGAACAACTTTTTCAGCCATTAGGTTATTAAACACCACAACCTCAAATAAGCTCTGAACTACAATAAACTATTATTGTTATCATAATTATTAGTGCACTACTATTGTTTGTTTTTTACCTACACTCACAAGTACAAACACACACACACACACACACACACACATATATATTATATACATATGTGTGTGTGTGTGTGTGTGTGTGTGTGTGTGTGTGTGTGTGTGTGTGTGTGTGTGTGTGTGTGTGTGTGTGTGTGTACTTGTGATTGTACTATGATTACATATTCTGTTGTACTGCAGCAAGTAAGAATTTCATTGTTCTATCTGGGACATATGACAATAAAACACTCTTGACTCTTGACTCTTGATAGAGTTCTCTTGATTATCAATCAGTCCCAACTCGCTGGTAAGCCACCTACACTGTTCACACTAACCTTGCGTGGATTTCTGACAAAGCTGCTTTGTAGAAGTGGGCTTGATACTTGTAAGCAATGTCCTGGTCAGCTTAGAACCTGGACTATAAATCCCAGAACTTATCAATACCTTGACGGGAGAACATAAAACAAATAAATGTACGGCACAAGAACAGGCCCTTTGGCTCAATTTGTCTGTGCTGACCATCATTAAAGAAATCCATTTGCCCTCATATAGTTTGTATATCTCTATTCCTGTCCATTCGTGTATCTGTCTAAATGTTTCTTAAATATCTGCTTATACCACCTCATGTGGTTGCATGTTTCACACACCTAACGCACTTTATGAAAAGAAAACTTGTCTCGCAAATCTCCTTTACACCTTATCACTCTCACCTTAAACCTAACCCTTCTACTATCTGACATTTCCACGTCCTTCCTTCCTGTCTCTCGTCAGGATGCCATTCCCTTCCCTCAGTCCTTCCACCTTCGCACCATCTGCACTCCAGAAGAGGCTTCCACCTCTTGGCCTTCTGAGATGTCTTTCTATTTCAGGAAAGATGGCTCCCCGTAGTCAACCAGAGTTGTTAGAGCCCTCACATGTATTTCCTCACTTATCCGATCATCTGTTCTCACCAGAGATAGAGTTCCCTTGATCATCACCTTTTACCCTGTCAGCCTTTGCATTCAGCTCACCATCCTTCATCGCTTCTAGCAGCACCCACCAACAGGCACATCTTCCACTGTTCCCCTCCCCCCCCCCCCCCCCCCCACAACTCTTCTCCCCCGCCTCCTCATCCTCTGCTTTCTGCAAGAAATGCTCTTTGTTATTTGTTGATCTTCTCATCCCTTCCCACCCATCCCTCCCTATCTCCCAGCACGTTCCACTATAACCAGAGCAGGTGCAGCTCTTGTCCCTGCAACTCCTCCAAAACCAGCATTCAGGCACCTGAAAGCCCCTTCCAGGTGAAGCAGAGATTCACGTGCGCTTTCTCTACATTGGCAGGCCAAAGCATAAATAAGGTGACTGTTTGGCAGAGCACCTGTGCTTTGTCCTGAGCACCCGTTTGCCTGTCATTTCAAATCCCGCTCCCATTCCTGCACTACTCCGCCTGTCCTCAACATTCTCCACTGCCATTCTAAGGCCAAGCACAAACTAAAAGAGTAACACCTCACATTCCACTTCAGAAGCCCACAATCCAATTGCATGAACGTTGAATTTCGTTGTACTCCATTGAGAGCAGTGCTGAGCTGCTATCTACCTCTTTGGTAACCCTCGGACTATCCTTGCTGGCTTTACCATGCACTAAACGTTATTCCCTTATTATGTATCTGCACACTGTAAATGCATTGATTGTAATCATGTATTATCTTTCTGCAGACTGGTTAGCACGCAACAAAAGCTTTTCACTGTAATTAAACTGAATTGTTAGAAGTGCCTTATTTTTTCTAATTGGATGCTCCACCTGCATCATGGGCTGATGTTAAAATCCCCGTGACATTATTCAAAAAAGAGCCGGAAAGTTTTCCCATAGTCAAAGGCATATCTATCTCTCAGCCAATGTCACAGAGAAAATGATACAGCAATTATGCCATTATTCTCCATGGGATTAACTGTGCGCAAATGGGTAGGCATGTTTCATTGCAACACAACAGTGGACAGACAAACAAATATACCTAATTGGCTGTAAAACATTTTTGGATGTCCGGAAATGAAAGGAATTATAAAAATGTGTTTTTTTCTTCTGTATTTGCATATCTGAAATTACATATTCAATAACATAAAAATGTGATAGCTCCAAAGGTACGCTTTCATCAGCTGATTGAATGCACGTTCCAAGCACTCTGTAATTTACCCAATTTTTAGTTTAGTTTAGTTTAGAGATACAGCCCCTTTGGCCCACCGAGTCCAGACTGACCTTTGATCCTCACACATTAACTCTATCCTACACGAGGGACAATTTTTACATTTTTATACCAAGCCGATTAACCGAAATCTTTGGAGTGTGGGAGGAAACCAAAGTCCCTGCAGGAAACCCCATGTGGTCATGTACAAACTCCGCACAGACAGCGCCCATAGTCAGGATCGAACCCAGGTCTCTGGTGCTGTGACCGCAGTAAGGCAGCAACTCCACCACTGCGCCACCGTGCCACCCCAGCTTGGAATATGCATATGTTCAAGATAACTTGGCCAAAGAACAAGAGAGAGAGTCAAGAGTCAAGATTATTTAATTGTCATATTTACCCGCAATGGAACAATGAAATTCTTCCTTTCTGCAGCTTTTAAAACTCATTACCACCAAACACAGAAATAGATATATAGTAATCCATAAATTAATGAAATTACAATAAATTAACAATCAGTAACACTAGGTAGCCAAGCCATAATATTGCAAAACTGAAGTCTGTGGTGCAGCATGAACAAAGTCTGTATAAATCACAGTTGCTGAGGTAGTGGTTAGAGGTGTTCAAGAGCCTGATGGTCACCGGGAAGAAGCTGTTCTTGAACCTGGAGCTTTCCTTTCTCCTGAGAGTGTGACCAGGGTGGTGAGTGTCTTTGATATTAGCTGCCTTTTTGAAGCAGCACCTCCTGCAGATCCCATCGATGGTGGGGAGGTCAGTGGGGATGGACCAGGCAATATCTATCACTTTCTCCAGCCTCACTTGTTCCTGGTTGTTCCAGTTACTGAAACAAGTCATGATGTAATTAGTCAGTGTGCTCTCTACCGTCACCTATAGCAGTTTGGTAGAATACACGGCAACATAACAAACCTCCTGAATCTTTTAAGGAATTGGAGGCTTTGATGAGTTTTTTGTGATTGTATCAATGTAGCAGGACCAGGATAGATCTTCAGAGATCCCCCTTCCCAGAAACTTGAAGCTGTTGGCTCTCTGTACTTCCATTCTGTTGATGATAGGTTCATGGATCTTACGTTTTCCCCTCCTGAGGTCAACAATGACCATAGCTCCTTGGTCTTGCTAATGCTGAGAGCAATATTTAGTTCTGTTATTCCAGAACAGCAATCTTGCTCTCAGCGTTTGCAAGACCAATGAGCTGATTGTTTCTTGATTTTGATCTCACTCCTGTACTCTGATTCATTGTTACCCATATTCATGCAAACACAGTCGTCTTGTCTGCGAATCTAAAGATGGCGTTGAAGCTTTGTCCAGCTACACAGCTATTTGAGCAGGGGGGGGATGACCATACAGGCTTAAGGTACTCCTGGGTTTATGATTATCAAGGAGGAAGTGCTGTTTTCAATTCATACCGATTGTGGTCTGCCAATGAGGAAGTCGCGGATCCAACTGCATAGGAACAAGTAGAGACGCAGTTTGATGATATGTTTTGAGGAGACAATGGTGTTGAATGCCAATCTGCAGCTGCTAAACAACAGCCTAATGTACATATTCTTATTGTCCAAGTGGTGCAGAGCCAGCGAGATCACAACCCCTATTGATCTGTCATGGTGGCAGTGAATTGGAGTGGATCCAGACCCTTCCTCAGGCAGGAATTACTATGTGTCATAACCACCCTACCAACAACTATAGAGCAGTCCTGAGCTACTATCTACCTCAATAGAGAACCTTGGACTATCTTTGATCAGACTGCACTGGACTGTATCTTGCACTAAACGTTATTCACGTTATTCCCTTTATCATGTATCTGTACACTGTGGATGGCTCGATTGTGATCATGTATTGTCTTTCCGCTGACTGTTTAGCACGCTACATAAGCTTTTCACTGTTCCTCAGTACACGTGACAAGAAACTAAACTCAAACTCAAAGCACTTCATCACCATGGATATTAGTGCCACCATCAGTGATTATTGAAGCACATCACCTTACTCTTCTTGGACGCCAGTATTATGGATGTCCTTATAAAGCCTCATTGGGCCTTGGATCTTAAGTAGTGAGATAAATGAAGATGGCTCCAAGATCTCCAGCTGGTAGGTCCGCAGGTTTTAAGAATGTAGCCAGCTACACACTAGCACTGCAGGAACATTTCCGGCAGCTCACCCTCATCGTCTGACATTGGCCTTGGTGACTGAGATCACAGATTCACCAGCGGCTGTGGGGGCTCAAACAGATGCATTGATATTCTCCCTTTCGAAGCGAGCATAGAAAGCATTGCAGCTCACCAGGGAGTGACTCAGAAGGATGGGAGGGGATCTTATCGAAACGTATAAGATTATTAAGGGGTTGGACACATTAGAGGCAGGAAACATGTTCCCAATGTTGGGGGAGTCCAGAACAAGAGGCCACAGTTTAAGAATAAGGGGTAGGCCATTTAGAACTGAGATGAGGAAAAACTTTTTCAGTCAGAGAGTTGGGAATCTGTGGAATTCTCTGCCTCAGAAGGCAGTGGAGGCCAATTCTCTGAATGCATTCAAGAGAGCTGGATAGAGCTCTTAAGGATAGCGGAGTCAGGGGGTATGGGGAGAAGGCAGGAACGGGGTACTGATTGAGAATGATCAGCCATGATCACATTGAATGGCGGTGCTGGCTCAAAGGGCCGAATGGTCTCCTCCTGCACCTATTGTCTATTAACTCGGTGGGCCGCAGGGCCTGTTTCCGCGCTTCATATCTAAACCAAAAAAAACTAAAACTGGGCTTCAGTAGATTGCGGACCTCATGTTTCATCCATAGGCTTCTAGGGAACAATCAAATAAACTTGGTGGGAACACTATCCTCCACACATTTCCTTATGAACAGAATGCACAAGTAAGTTATGAATGTAATTTATGTGGTGTTAGGGAGAAATTGAGAGCTGACTTTCATCACTGATAGACAGAATAGGAAAAACGTTATGAAAAATGAACTGTTCATTTTCTTTTAGACATACAGCAAAGAAACAGACCCTTTGGTCTACTGAGTCCGTGCCGACCAGCAACCACCCCTACACTAATTCTATCTGACACACGAGGGACAATATGTAGAAGCCAATGAACTACAAACCTACATTCCCACTTTGAATGTGAGAGCACCCGGGCAAAACCAACGTGGTCATAGAGAGAACATATAAACTCTGTACAGACAATACTCAGGATCCAACCCGGGTCTCTGGTGCTGTAAGGCAGCAACTCTACCACTGCGCCACTATGCATGCTGACCTTGTACAAGGGCAAAATCAGAGAATGCTAAGTAATACCTTAAATGTAAGCTATCACTAGTTAGCCACAGGCAACATTCTGAAATATGGTTTTATTTTGGCTACATTCACAAATTTGACCTTTGCATTTCATATCATATCATATCATATCATATCATATATATACAGCCGGAAACAGGCCTTTTCGGCCCTCCAAGTCCGTGCCGCCCAGCGATCCCCGCACATTAACACTATCCTACACCCACTAGGGACAATTTTTACATTTACCCAGCCAATTAACCTACATACCTGTACGTCTTTGGAGTGTGGGAGGAAACCGAAGATCTCGGAGAAAACCCACGCAGGTCACGGGGAGAACGTACAAACTCCTTACAGTGCAGCACCCGTAGTCAGGATAATCTTTGTTTAAAGCAGCAACTCTACCGCTGCGCTACTACTACTACTACCTCTACCTCTACTCTTCCTTTGTCTTGCATAATAACGAAGGAGCAATTCACGATGCATATGGCTCAATGCAGCTATTCTCTATGACCTGTTAAGCATCTTGATCAATTTTAATGAATAAAAATGAAGACTGGAAATACTATAAATGGAACAGCCAGGTGTCACACGAGCCTGCTGTACAAATATCATCGGACTTGTTTCTTGTCCTTCATTTTGTTCCGTTTCTGATGAATGGTTGTACTGTTAATTCAATAAAACAAAGATTATCCAAGGCCTGAAAATGTGTTTCATTACCATGTATTATACCTTTATTTCCCAAAGATAGGTCAATGATACTCTTACCAATACATTCCTCATAAAGAAAAGGCTTAAAGGTTTGGACAGAGTAAGTCTATTTTCTCATTAACCAAATGTATATGTAAATTAAGTCTAATTAACAGGAATGAATGTGTGGACAGTGATAGCATAACGATTATAAAGTCTATTTTTAATTAATGAAATATGCAGGCTTAATTTCTACCTTAATCAGTATAATGCAATAATCTGTTATTCCTAATGACATAATAATCCTGCTTTCAACATGATAAAAGATAGAATTTTAGGGATTTTCAGTTACAGCACAAAGTCTTTCTTATTAAATCTAATTTAAATGCGAATATTAGTCTGAATGAACATAATCAATGTGATAATTATCACTAACACCATTACGCTTTAATATTATGTAAAGAGCAACATTTGCAGTTAGCAGTATAAAAACATAAAGATTTTATTCCACCAGTATCCCATTTCATTATAGGCTATCATTAGCAGAGTTTAACATGCTAAAAACTTAAATGATTTTTCCAAATTCTACTACTGCTCTCTGACAAGATGGTAAGATTCTAACTTCATTGCAACAAATCCCATCTATTATCCCAGAAGACAAGATATTTGAAAATTCAAAGTATTGATAAGGTCCATCAACATTACTTTCCCTTCGTCATTCAGTGGATGGAAACATAACCAAGAACTTTGAGAGAATAGAACTGTAATGAATTAATGAATTGTCCACCATGTTGTTTGTCACGACCTATCCAGAATCGGAACTACTCTTGTACCATGGTACTTGTCTAGCTATCACACATCAGTTCTAGTCAATGGTGTCTCCAAGATATTGGCAATGAGAGATTTGATCATAGTAATGAAAATGCATATCACTTTCTATGGTTGAATATAGTAATTTCTTGCCAAATCTGTGGTATAAATGTAACCATCTACCTACTACCCATACATTTCACCCACCAGATTCCCACTCCCATGGAGTTCTATCTCTCTTCTATCTCTCTCTTACATGTGATGTAACAGGTCACAAAGTGAAACCGTGTTAATGTCTAACCTCTGACCAAGAGCTGAGCCGGGAGGGGCCCGTGCTGATGTTTAGTCTGAATCAGGCACCGGCTTCATGCTGCAATCCACAGCCTCTCCGGGACACCTGTATGGTTCTCATTATCATCCTCCTTACTTTAGTTTAGAGATACAGGATGGGAACATGCCCTTTGGCCCACCGAGTGTGCACCGACCAGCGATCCCCGCACATTAAAACTGTCCTATGCACATGAGGGACAATTTTGCATTTATACCAAGCCAATTAACCTACAAACCTGTACGTTTTGGATTTTAGATTTAGATTTTTAGATTTAGAGATACAGCGTGGAAACAGGCCCTTCGGCCCACCGAGTCCGCGCCGCCCAGCGATCCCCACACATTAACACTATCCTACACACACTAGGGACAATTTTTACATTTACCCAGTCAATTAACCAACATACCTGTACGTCTTTGGAGTGTGGGAGGAAACCGAAGATCTCGGAGAAAACTCACGCAGGTCACGAGGAGAACGTACAAACTCCGTACAAACGGCGCCCGTGGTCAGGATAGAACCTGAGTCTCCGGCGCTGCATTCGCTGTAAGGCAGCAACTCTACTGCTGCGCCACCGTGCCGCACTGTGTGGGGATCGCTGTGTGGAGTGTGGGAGGAAACCGAAGATCTCGGAGAAAACCCACGTGGGTCACAGGGAGGCATTCTGTGCTGCATCTTGGTGGAACCAATAGGTTACAATCACAAATTTGCTGTCACGTGTACATACACATATGGATATGGATTTCTGATGCTGGGTGATGCGTCGGGCAGGTGACAGTGTAACTGTGGCCAACTTTACAAACCACCCAATTTTCAGTGTTGTTCATTTGAAATCGCAATGATCTTTCTTCCCCATTCCCAACGCATGACAAGTTTATCCCCTGCGCGAATCTTCTTTTCCAAGTGCTGCTCCAAATTTGCATCTGATTTCAAAGTAATGCTCTCCTCTAGTTTGTACATAAATTGTTGTGTGCTACCTTAATCGCCAAATTGTAAGCTGAGGTTAATTAGTGTTTGTCAAGGAAGTTGTTCTGTTTTGCAGAGTCTTCTGTCATCAGTAATATTTCCAGCACAGATCACATTTTTTACCCATTTGATTTGATTACTGAATTTTGCAAACAGAGAGCATGTCCCTAATGGAAATGACAGCTGTGGTAAGAAGATGAGTATGCAGGCTGAATTCAAATTCCTTCTTTTTTTTTGGGGTTATTTTGCATTTTTATTTTTAGGTTCCCTCCCTCATCTAGCACTCTCTACTAAGGCACCAGAATCTCTACATAGGTATGTCATGCCCATTTTACTCATTAGTATTGGACGGAACTGTCAGTCTCAACACCAGACTGATGGAGTCTAATAATATATGAAGAGGACATTCATCAAATGATAGAACACAGGAGAGGCCATTTGGGCTACTTTGTTAGGCCTATGCTCTTAGTTTTTAGTTTAGTTTAGAGATGCAGCGTGGAAACAGACCCTTCGGCCCACCGAGTCCATGCTGACCAGCGATCCCTGGACATTAACATTATCCTACACACACTAGGGACAATTTACATTTATACCAAGCCAATTAGCCTGCAAACCTGTACGTCTTTGGAGTGTGGGAGGAAACTGAAGATCTCGGAAAAAACCCACGCAGGCCACGGGGAGAACGCACAAACTCCGTACAGACAACCACCTGTAATCAGGATCGAACCAGGATCTCTGGTGCTTCAAGGCGGTATCTCTACCGCTGCGCCACCATAGACTGACTCCCCTCCCCCCCCCCCCCCCCTAATCTTTGCACATTCCCAATTCTTTCCACTTGTCACTTTAATTTCATGTTTCATGTATCTTGTTGTGTTTTATGACTGTTGGCAGACCAATTTCCCTCTTGGGATAAATATTCTATCTTGTCGTATTGTATTGTATCGTATCGAACAAGTCCTCCTACATTTCCTTTAAAACCTACACTTCTCAAACATCTCTATTACTGGGATTTTATTTGCATTAGTACATTGTCTGTTGTAGATAATTTGATAGAGATTGATTACAATGAAGAGTCATCGCTTCAGTTTTGCTGAACCATGTGCCTACCAGAATGGCAGAAGGGAAACTACAGTAGATGGTCCATGGTCTTTCTTCATTTACCATTTACCATGTTCCTCGTGTTGTCTTTATCAGAAATACAGTCATGTTTGTGTCGTGGCAGTCATTAATAACATTGATGTTAGTATATCCAATGATAAACTACATCAGTACATAAATTCAATGCATCATGGAAAACATCTCAGGTAATCATTCAGAAAAAGAATGAAAGACTGAATGTAAACCATCGGATTAGGGGATGACGTACTGCATGGAATATAAGAAGATAACTGCAGATGCTGGTACAAATCGAAGGTATTTATTCACAAAATGCTGGAGTAACTCAGCAGGTCAGGCAGCATCTCGGGAGAGAAGGAATGGGTGACGTTTTGGGTCGAGACCCTTCTTCTGCATGGAATATATTTGGTCTCCCTTTGCCTCCCAGGCCTCATCCACCCTCAATCAAAATACCCAGCATATGGGCCGCATGGTGGCGCGGTGGTGGAGTTGCTGCCTTACAGCATTTACAGCGCCAGAGATCCGGGTTCGATCCTGACTACAGGTGGTTGTCTGTACGGAGTTTGTACGTTCTCCCCGTGACCGCATGGATTTTCTCCGAGATCTTCGGTTTACTCCCACACTCCAAAGACGTACAGGTTTGTAGGTTAATTGGCTTGATATAATTGTATATTGTCTCTAGTGTGTTTAGGGTAGTGTTAATGTGCGAGGATCGCTGGTCGGTGAGGACTCGGTGAGCTGAAGTGCCTGTTTGTGCGCTGTATCTCTAAAGTAAATTATATAGAGGTCTGATTTTTCCCGATTCAAAGAAAGCTTGCAAATTAACAGTACAGTGCCCAGAATTGTGACAAGAAATAGGTTTAAAATTGTACAGCTTCTGGGGTGGAACAATTTTGAATTATACTAAACAATAGGAATTCCAACTTTCTTCAACAGAAGTACTATTTCTTTCCCCAAAATATTATCAGAAAATACTGGAAATATTCAGAAGGCCAGGCAGTAACTGTGAAGAGAGAAACAGAATTAATGTTTCTAATCCATGGTCATTTATCTGAAACATTAACTGTTTTTCCCAGCAAGGATGTGCCCAGCCTTCAGAGCATTTACTGCAATCTCTATTCATATTTCAGGTTTTCACTTTTTCACTATCCAGCTCTTCTCTTTGGTCATTCAAGCTCACAAATCAGTTGTTTTTTCCCCCTTTGAACAGAGCCTTCTGTTCAGTATGTGCCTCAGCCTTACTCTCTCAGCGCAAGCCTTAAGAGTTTCAGGATTGGGATTTTTCCAGTAAAACCTTGCAGGGTTTGTTCAAGGAATTTGATTGTGTGACACTGAAGAAAAACAACAGGGAGGCACGGGTGGCGCAGTGGTAGAGTTGCTGCCTTACAGTGCTTACAGCGCCAGAGACCCAGATTCGATCCTGGCTACGGTGCTATCTGTGTATACGGTGTATGGAGTTTGTACGTTCTCCCCGTGACCTGCGTGGGTTTTCTCCAAGAACTTCAGTTGTCCCCAGTAGGGTGTTGTTTATGTGCAGGGATCACTGGTCGGTGCGGACTCGGCTGGCCGAAGGGCCTGTTTCTGTGCTGTATCTCTAAGCTAAACCAAACTAAACAGGTATAACCCAGGTGGATATATTTTTCCACCCAGCTTCTGTGCAAATGATGTGATGCTCAAATCAACTTGATCAAACAAAATATTCCTATGGTGGCTTCTAGCAAGATTCAATTTAACATTAGTACTTGCCTTCTTCCAGAATTACACACTCGTCCATTCAGCCTCATTCTCTTGCCGCTGGCTGTTGTTCTTTGACTCATCTTTTATTTAAAAATATGAATTGTATTCTTTATTGATGTGTCAGTGCCAAATGCAACGCACTGCCAATGTGGTTTCTCAAGGTGATGATTAACTTGTGTTATCAATGTTAATCCATTAATTGGATTCCTGTTATGATTTTTATGGACTAGGAGTCCAGAAATTGAGAATTCCAGTGGGCATGGAACTACCAGCACTGTTGTTCAAGAGGAATCTCCAAGGGGGATTAAAGAAAGGTAAAGGGTCTGTCCCACTTAGGCGATTTTAAGGCGACTGCCGGCGACTAGGCTGTCGCCGACATGTCGCCAGGGTGTCGCAGGCATGATGGTGAGGAGTCTTCCAAGATCTCGGCACGTGGATCTCGGCGCATCGCTGAGAAATCAACTGGTATGAAATTTCTCTGCGACAGCTGGCTTGTTGCCAGGTATCGTTGCTTATTGCGGGCGCTGTCGCATGCTGTCCCCAGGTTTGCTAGGTTCTCTTAGATGTATTTAGAAGCACATAATATTAAAATAAGTAAAGTCATTTCAAGATACTTGTGCTTGAAATGCTTGTGTTTAAAATGCTTGTGTTTAACCAATTTATTTACCGTCAGGACATTTGACAGGTAGATTGGAGGCGACAGTTTGACAGTCAGGTAAGCGTGGGAATTTTCGCGATGTTTATGGCCATCAGCCATTACATTTAAAGTGGGCTCCCAACCCAGATATGCAACCCAGAAACCAGATATGCATCTCCCGTACATTTTCAAAGAATGCCCACACACTTTTCACAAAAATCCATTTAACCACTTTTAAAATTAAATTTCTTAATACTTCTATTAGTAACCTGGAAGTCAATCCAGTTTATGCATTGTTACCGTGAAGCTTGGTTTTCAAGTAACCCGGGCAAGATGTTGTATTTCAAAACTCTCAAGTACTTACCGACTTGTCAGTGATTTCAGCGAAAATTAGGACGCCGGAGAAGCATTGACAGCGTGGGAATTTTGCGATGTTTCCGAAGACGGTGTAATCTCGACCTGACTCAGCATTGTCGTGGTCATTGTCGTCGGGTAAAATTAAATTTCGGCGATCTGCCACGACTTTGACAGTCGCCGGCAGTCGCCTAAAAAATCGCCTAAGTGGGACAGGCCCTTAAAATTGCTTGTGAGACCTCACAACAAAATGCAGCATCGCAGATTTGTAATGGTGACTCTAGCATTCCAAGTGGACTATATGTCAGCACACAACAGGAGAAAGCATCGTGGCAAACTATCTTTGAATTTATTTCCACTCTGGGAGGAGAAAATAAAGATCTTACAATAATGCTTCTTCCCAGCTTCATCACAGTAATAATAATGTTTCTTCCCAGCTGTTATCAGGCAACTGAATCATCCTACCACAACTAAAGAGCAGTCTTGAACTACTATCTAGCTCACTAGTGACCCTCGGACTATCCTTGATCGGACAATACTGGCTTTACCTTGCACTAATCGTTATTCCCTTATCATGTATCTATACACTGTAAATGGCTTGATTGTTATCATGTTTCATGTAATCATGTTTTGTCTTTTTGCTGAGTGGATAGCATGCAACAAAAGCTTTTCGCTGTACCTCATTACACCTGACAATAAACTAATCTAAACTAAACTAAATTTTAAAGATCAATCAAGTTGGAAGTATGTTTCTATGTAGCTTTCGCTCTCTTAAGGCCCTGTCCCACTTAGGCATAGAAACATAGAACATAGAAAATAGGTGCAGGAGTAGGCCATTCGGCTCAGTAACCTGTACCTGCCTTCTCTCCATACCCCCTGATCCCTTTAGCCACACGGGCCACATCTAACTCCCTCTTAAATATAGCCAATGAACTGGCCTCAACTACCTTCTGCGGCAAAGAATTCCACAGACTCACCACTCTCTGTATGAAGAACTTTTTTTAGGCGACTCTCGGCGATGTCTATGACAAGCTACAACAATCTACCACCTAGGCGACATCAAGCTACGGCAAGCTACCGTCAACCGGCGACCCGATCGTCGCGACTTAGGACGTCCACCTACTACCTTACCCACGACAACCTACGACCACACAGGCGACAACCTACGACAACTGAAGTCAACCTATGTCTACCCACGACAAGCTTCGACCTTGTCGGTGACAACTGAAGACACATATATAACATATATAACATATAACAACTACAGCATGGAAACAGGCCTGTCCGGCCCTACCAGTCCACGCCGACCATTCTCCCTGACCTAGTCTCATCTACCTGCACTCAGACCATAACCCTCCAATCCCCTCCTATCCATATACCTATCCAATTTTCTCTTAAATAATAAAATCGAGCCAGCCTCCACCACTTCCACCGGAAGCCCATTCCATACAGCCACAACCCTCTGAGTAAAGAAGTTCCCCCTCATGTTACCCCTAAACCTTTGTCCCTCAATTCTGAAGCTATGTCCCCTTGTTGGAATCTTCCCCACTCTCAAAGGGAAAAGCCTACCCACGTCAACTCTGTCCGTCCCTCTCATAATTTTAAAAACCTCTATCAAGTCCCCCCTCAACCTTCTACGCTCCAAAGAATAAAGACCCAACCTGTTCAACCTCTCTCTGTAGCCTAAGTGCTGAAACCCAGGCAACATTCTAGTAAATCTCCTCTGTACCCTCTCCATTTTGTCGACATCCTTCCTATAATTTGGCGACCAGAACTGCACACCATACTCCAGATTCGGCCTCACCAATGCCCTGTACAATTTCAACATTACATCCCAACTTCTATACTCGATGCTCTGATTTATAAAGGCAAGCATACCAAACGCCTTCTTCACCACCCTATCCACATGAGATTCCACCTTCAGGGAACAATGCACAGTTATTCCCAGATCCCTCTGTTCCACTGCATTCCTCAATTCCCTACCATTTACCCTGTACGTCCTATTTTGATTTGTCCTACCAAAATGCAGCACCTCACACTTATCAGCATTAAACTCCATCTGCCATCTTTCAGCCCACCCTTCCAAAAGGCCCAAGTCTCTCTGTAGACTTTGAAAATCTACCTCACTATCAACTACTCCACCTATCTTAGTATCATCTGCATATTTACTAATCCAATTTGCCACACCATCATCCAGATCATTAATGTAAATGACAAACAACAGTGGACCCAACACAGATCCTTGGGGCACTCCACTAGACACTGGCCTCCAACCTGACATACAATTGTCAACCGTTACCCTCTGGTATCTCCCATTCAGCCATTGTTGAATCCATCTTGCAACCTCACTATTAATACCCAACGATTTAACCTTCTTAATCAACCTTCCATGTGGAACCTTGTCAAATGCCTTACTGAAGTCCATATAGACAACATCCACAGCCTTGCCCTTATCAATTTCCCTGGTAACCTCTTCAAAAAATTCAAGAAGATTAGTCAAACATGACCTTCCAGGCACAAATCCATGTTGACTGTTTCTAATCAGGCCTTGATTATCCAAATAATTATATATATTGTCCCTAAGTATCTTTTCCATTAATTTTCCCACCACAGACGTCAAACTAATAGGTCTATAATTGCTAGGTTTACTTTTAGAACCTTTTTTAAACAAAGGCACAACATGCGCAATGCGCCAATCTTCCGGCACCATCCCTGTTTCTAATGACGTTTGAAATATTTCCGTCATAGCCCCTGCTATTTCTGCACTAACTTCCCTCAATGTCCTAGGGAATATCCTATCAGGACCTGGAGACTTATCCACTTTTATATTCTTCAAAAGTGTCCGTACCTCCTCTTCTTTAATCATCCTAATTTCCATCACTACTCTACTTGTTTCGCTTACCTCACATAATTCAATATCCTTCTCCTCGGTAAATACCGAAGAAAAGAAATTGTTTAATATCTCCCCCATTTCTTCCGGCTCAGCACATAGCTGTCCACTCTGACTCTCTAATGGACCAATTTTATCCCTCACTATCCTTTTGCTATTGACATATCTGTAGAACCCCTTGGGGTTTACTTTTACATTACTTGCCAAAGCAGCCTCATATCTTTTTTTCGCTTTTCTAATTTCCTTTTTAAGATTCCTTTTACATTCTTTATATTCCTCAAGAACCTCATTTACTCCCTGCCGCTTATATTTATTGTATATCTCCCTCTTTTTCCGAACCAAGTGTCCAATTTCCCTGGAAAACCACGGCTCTTTCAAATTATTATTCTTTCCTTTCCACCGAACAGGGACATAAAGACTCTGTACTCTCAAAATTTCACCTTTAAATATCCTCCATTTCTCTATTATATCCTTTTCATAAAACAACAATTTCCATTTCACTCCTTTTAAATCCTTTCTCATCTCCTCAAAATTAGCCTTTCTCCAATCCAAAATCTCAACCCTTGGTCCAGATTTGACCTTCTCCATAATGATATTGAAACTAATGGCATTATGATCACTAGACCCAAAGTGCTCCTCAACACATACCTCCGTCACCTGACCCATCTCATTTCCTAACAGGAGGTCCAACACTGCCCCGTCTCTGGTAGGCACCTCTACGTATTGCTGCAAAAAACTATCCTGCACACATTTTACAAACTCCAAACCATCCAGCCCTTTAACAGAATGTGATTCCCAGTCTATATACGGAAAATTGAAATCACCCACAATCACCACTCTGTGCTTACTACTAATATCTGCTATCTCCTTACATATTTGCTCTTCCAATTCTCGTTCCCTATTTGGCGGCCTATAATACACCCCTATAAGTGTTGCTAAACCTTTCTCATTTCTGAGTTCCACCCAAACAGCCTCCTTAATCGAGCCTTCTAGTCTGTCCTGCCAAAGCACTGCTGTGATATCCTCCCTGACAAGCAATGCAACACCCCCACCTCTTGCCCCTCCGATTCTATCACATCTAAAACAATGAAATCCTGGAATATTTAATTGCCAATCGCAATCCTCCTGCAACCATGTTTCACTGATCGCCACAACATCATACTTCCAGATGTCAATCCAGGCTCTAAGCTCATCCACCTTTCTTACAATGCTCCTAGCATTAAAATATACACATTTAAGGGACCCATCATTTCTTATTCTCAGTTTATTTCTTTTCCCTTCTTTCTCTCCTACATATTGGGTCTGAGTGTTTCCCTTTTCTGCCTCCTGCCTCACACACTGCCTATTAGCTATCTGTGTTTGAGTCCCTCCCCCCAACCGTACTAGTTTAAAGTCTCTGCAGTTATTTTAGCAAATCTCCCCGCCAGGATATTGGTTCCCCTCGGGTTCAGATGCAACCCGTCCTTTTTGTACAGGTCATACTTCCCCCAGAAGAGGTCCCAATGATCCAGAAACTTGAAACCCTGCTCCCTGCACCAGTTCCTCAGCCACGTATTTATCCTCCACCTCACTCCATTCCTATTCTCACTATCGCGTGGCACAGGCAGTAAGCCTGAGATTATTACTTTGGAAGTCCTTTTTTTTAACTCTCTTCCTAGCCCCCTGAATTCTCTTTTCAGGACCTCTTCCCTTATCCTACCTATATTGTTGGTACCTATATGTACCACGACCTCTGGCTCCTCTCCCTCCCCTTTCAGGATATCCTGGACACGCTCAGACACATCCCGGACACCGGCACCAGGGAGGCAAACCACCATCCGGGTCTCCCGACTGCGTCCACAGAAACGCCTATCTGACCCCCTCACTATAGAGTCCCCTATTACTACTGCTCTCCTCTTCCTTTCCCTACCCTTCTGAGCAACAGGGCCGGACTCCTTGCCAGAGGCCCGGGCACCGTCGTTGCCCCCAGGTAGGCTGTCCCCCCCAACAGTACTTAAACAGGAGTACTTATTTCCAAGGGGTACAGCCACCGGGGTACTCCCTAGTCCCTGCCTCTGTTCCTTGCCCCCCCTAACAGTGACCCACTTGTCTACCTCCCGTGGTCTAGGAGTGACCACCTCCCTGTAACTCCTATCTATAACCTCCTCACTCTCCCTGATCAGACGGAGGTCATCAATCTGCCGCTCCAGGTTCCTAATACGGTCCCTTAGGAGCCCCATCTCGTCACACCTGGCGCAGATGTGGATGTCTGGAAGACTATCAGACTCCCAGATTCCCCACATCCGACACCCAGAACAAAAAACTGCCCTGGCAGTCATACTCTCCAAACAAAGCCCCGCGCTCGGTTACTAAACCTACCGCCCGGCCGCTACTCCAACCGCTCCAACCGCCCACCCAAAAGAACTGAGTGATCTCCTGGGAGAGGCGAAAAACCGGATAAAAAACCCAGGCCAATTTGGGAAAAAATCCGGGAAATTCCTCTCCGACCCCAAGCTAGGCGATCGAAACTAGTCCGGGAGATCACACAGGTCTTACTCCTTACTATCCCCACACAATCCCCACACAATCCCCACACACTACTTCCCAAGCAACACAGCTTGCTGCTGCTTGCTGCTGCTTGCTACTGCTTGCTACACCTGAAGACAATTCACGTCATTTTGGCCTCCAGTTCAGATGCCGGTACCTGTCGCTGGTTGACGTAGGCTGACGTAGGTAGTCGCCAATGGAATTCACCGAAGTCAGCACCGGGGGCAACCTATGTCACCTGGCGACAACCTGGTGACAACCTACGACAGCACCTACGTCAGGAGACGTCAAGCTACGATCATTGGCGTCAAACCAACAGTCGCCGAAATTTTTTAACCATTTCAAAATCCAGCGGCGACCAGAAAACTCTACGACTCTTTGGAGACGACTCAGGACCATACAGGCGACACCCCAGCGACCGTGTGGTGACAGCCTAGTCGCCTGTAGTCGCCTAAAAAACCTAAGTGGGACAGGGGTTAGTTATTGTCAAGATAGAAACATAGATTTTCCACCCTTGTCACCATCCCCTAAACCTTACGTAAATTACAGAGGTCAAAGATAACCTCTTTAAATGGCAAAAAAAACATTTCTCTTGGTTTTTATGAATATGACTTGTAAAATACTGTAGCTGTCCTTATATGTCATAGAAAAAGATTGGCTAGTTAGTGCGAAATTAAACCGTGTTACGGGAGATTTGTGCTTTGAACCCATGTGCGATAAGTCTTGTGTTGAGTCTGACATACTTGTAACAGTGGTAATTCCAGAGCTAATACATGCCAATGAGCTGTGATTCTGTCAGAGGTGGCTGCCTATGCTTACTGCCAGAGCAGGGTTATCACCCGCACAATCTGGAGTGTGAAAAGGAAAGTATATTATTTAATATTAGTTTTTATTTTAATAGCATCATAGTCATTTACGACGCTTGCTAACAGGTGCATCATTTCTCATAAGGTACAATTTTCAGCTTCAACTTTGAGGTTTTCACCGCCGCTGAAAATAGTCGTGAAACTCGCTGAATGCTGCTGCTATCTTTTGTATCGTGATTTATATTGCTCACATTCCTGGCCATGTCTCAGAGGGGATGAAAGAAATGTAAAATGGCTCGTGGGACCTCACAACAAATGTGGCATCTCAGATTTGTAATGGCGAGCCTTGCATTCCCAATGGGCTATATGTGACAGCACACAGCCGGAGCAGGCTATTTTAGAAACCAAGCCAGTCTGAGAGCCTGTTTAACATCAAGGCTGCTGTTTTTCAAAACTGCCAATAAAATGCAGGAAAGTGGAGGTGAGGTAAAGTACGAGTTTAGACCTGCACTGCACCAAACTATACTTGCTATTGTGAAATATAGCGCAAATTACCTTTTGCCATGACACAGTTTGAATTCTTTCCCTTTCCACATCGATCTCAGAACACACCAAAATCGTTACCATCCATTTTTCACTAATCCAGTGTGAAATTAATTTATGTGTCGGAAGGAACTGCAGATGTTGGGTTCAACTGAAGACAGACACAAAAAGCTGGAGTAACTCAGTGGGACAGGCAGCATCTTTGAAGAGAAGGAATAGGTGACGTTTTGGGTCTCATGAAGGGTCTCGACCCAAAACATCATCCATTCCTTCTCTTTAGAGATACTGCCCATCCCCCTGAGTTACTCTAGCGTTTTGTGAGATTAATTTAAATTGAGGCCACACACATTAAAAAGGTATAACTTCAAGAAGACCATAATGGAACAAGGCTTTATTTTGTTAGATGTCTATTTAATTGTTTGCTTTCAATTCTACTTCTTTGCTGGTAGTGTTCTCACTGCTCCTTTATCTTTCCTTTTCCCCAGTGACGTTACTTGTCCCTGCATTGATCTGCTTTGTCAGAGTCCTTATAAGAAAGTGAACTTTGAAACAGTCAGAAAATTAATGACAACCCCATTGCAGTATTTGAATGCAGGAATTGAACCAAGGCACTAAGCTGTAGAATTTAGTATGCAAAATTCATCCACTTACTTATTTGCACACATTAAGTAAACATTTATTTTTGTCTATGAGGTACAAACATTTTGCGATCAAATAATGTAATTTATCTGGACTAAGTTAAAGGGGAATAAAACGAAGAGCCATATTTATCTATGTATATAAGCAGATGGATTATGCGCACTCAAATGAGAAATATTTACAATTTACAAAATTTGTTTTCGCATGGAGCGAAGGATGCTGAATTCTAGTAATCTCTAATGGACAGTAAGCTTTGATTTAGAAATTCTGGACGGAATTCTATTACTCTTGGTTAATTTTTTTTTAAAGTTTTCAGAACATGTACGTTATTGCCTTTGGCTTACAGCATGAAATGGATGAAAATCAAACAAATGTCTATTTTGCATCTTTGCTCAAAGTAAGGATCTCAGTTCAGTTTAGTGTATTGTCACGTGTACCGAGAGGTACAGTGAAAAGCTTTTGTTGCGTGCTATCCAGTCAGGGGAAAGACAATACATGATTACAATCGAGCCATTTACAGTGTATAGATACATGATAAAGCAATAATGTTTAGTGCAAGTTAAAGTTAGTGAAGTCCGATCAAGGATTGTCTGAGTGTCACCAAAGATGTAGATAGTAGTTCAGGACAGCTCTCTGGTTGTGATAGGATGATTCAGTTGCCTGATAACAGCTGGGAAGAAACTGTCCCTGAATCTGGAGCTGTGCGTTTTCAAACTTCTATACCTTTTGCCTGATGGGAGAGGGGAGAAGGAGGAGTGGCCAGAGTGCGACTCATCCTTGATTATGCTGCTGGCCTTGCTGAGGCAGCATAAATGGAGTCAATGGAAGAGAGGTTGGTTTGTGTGATGGTCTGGGGTGCGTCCACAATTTGCTCTGCAAACTCCGGAACATAACTACTGAAAGTTTGGCAGCTGATCTGTTCTCAGCCTCACCCTTGGTCAACCTCCAATTAGATTAATGGCTTACTTAACAGTTCTCCTTCACTTTCCTTTATTTTTTAATTCAAAATTCAATATTACTACACAAAATGCTGGAGTAACTCAGCAGGACGGGCAGCATCTCTGGAGAGAAGGAAAGGGTGACGTTTCGGGTTGAGACCCTTCTTCAGACAGTCAGAGTTGTACAACATAGAAACTGGCCCTTAAGCCGGTGCCAACCAGCATGTCTATCTGTATTAATACATTTGCTTGTATTAATTCAATATTTAGACTTTCTCACCGATATCATTCATTTTAAGCAATTAAGTTTGCTTTCATTGGCAGGTGCACTAATGCACAATGCCTCTGATTCACACTATCCTTCTACGTATAATCTGCTTGTGTCAGAATTATAAATAACGCCCACCAATTCCCAATAAAGCCCACCAGTAGAGTTCACAATGACTGGTTGAATCATGGCCTGGTTCAGCAACTTGAACGCCCAGGAACAAAGAAGATTGCAGAAAGTGGTGAACACTGTCCAGTCCATCACATGTACTGCTCCCCACCATCGAAGGGAATTGCTCCTCATAAAGGCAGCACCCTCACCACACAACCAGAGTTTTCTCGGGCCCATTACTTTCAAGGATTCATACATTTAAGGGCATGAATTCTGGGCCCACTGCATGTCTGCAAGTTGTACCCATATTATTTAAGGAGAAATACTCTGCACTATTGCTGGTCATGGCAGGAGCTACAGAAGAAGCTATTCTTAGTGGGAACCATTAAGTCCAATGCTGGCACTGAGTCAGGTCATCTAACTAGCAGTGGCAATTTGGGCACGGAAGCAGGCAACAAACTCTCCAATGGACAATTGGACATCTAGAGGAAGCATCAATGTGCTTGGGTCTGTTCACGACAGCACCCAAAGAAAGAAGAAAGACGGTACTAAAACATTTGAGGATGTAAAATTGGTCAGAGAAATTGCCACAGTTGTCTATAGTGGCAAACTCACCATTTGAAGTTCAGGTTCACCATTTGCAGCTTCTTTCAAAGCTCATGTCTGAATAAGCCATCAGTTACCTTTCCAGTCAAGACCCGTGATTTCTTCAGCACACATGTGGGTTCTGATTATGCAACACTGTAACCTGACATGCAATCCAAATGTAGACGTCACTGCTGTGCTCCCTGTATATTTTGTGCACCGGCACTACTGCACGCAAGGCAGCCAGCAATTCAGTTTCACATTGCATATTATGCACGCATGGAAATGCCACTTCCATTCAATTTTACAATTCCACGTCATCGTTTAAAACATAAAATAACATGCAAAGTGATCGCAATCCTAGGTTACTGGCGTGATGAATGCTAGGATATGGAGAATCTCAGCTGAACCCAGCTTTTTGTGTTCCCTGCCCTGTGTGCTGCGAATCTTCCCTTAAACCAAAGTGAAACACAAACAGTTGCAGAAGCAAAAGCACATTGTGATCCGGGATTTTGAACGTGTAGCTTCTACAGGCCCCAGGGTACTGTGATGTTGTGCACCAGTGCAGGTGGCTGGTAAAACAGCAGAAATGGTAATACGATGTGCATTCAACGGTGAAAGCCTGCCCTCTACTGATCTCAACATATTGCAAGTGTTTGCCGTGGTCAGTGTGGTTTAGATATCTTCATTGCATTATACAAAATTCAATCGTTAATTAAATGTGAAGACACGCGACAGGTCCTCCCACAAAGATAATTGTGGAATCATCTGAGATTTAAATGTAATCATTTTTGTGGTGGTGTATTAAAAATGTAGTTATTTTATATGTTAGCATTGATCCACAGAAATAAAGATTGTTTTGGATGATTATTGGTGGGGTTGCATCCCTGCTAACCTCCCCCTACATACAGCCTGTTGTTTGGGTGTCTTTCATGATACATTGAGGTACGTGGGACAAATCATCACACATCTTTCTGTTGGGTAATATTTGGAAAAAATATGGGATTCCTGGATTCATTGTTCAGCATTGCAGGCAACAAAATGCTTTCAATTTAAACGTTGTGATGTCTTGAGAGGTTGGAAGCTTTTCTCTTGAAGGTTGGGAGGTGTGGGTGCCGGAAATGAAGACAGAAAAGTTCTTGCTTTCAAACTTAAATTCCATATATTTAGTCTTTTCCAAAAACAGGTAAACTTAATTGTTTGCAGACAGGTACACAAAACCAAAACAGGTAGTTAAATCAAAACTGTAGCTTGCTGCCTTCTTACAAAATATAACTCAAACACTGCTTCTCCCCCTGTCTGCTCCAGTCGTTGTCTCTCTTTTTAAATACACTGCTTTCCTTCCCTTTTAGCTCTCTCACTGAGGCAATCAGCTCAACTGGTTCAGCTGGGCAGCAATCAGTGTCAGCAGCAATCAGTGTCAGCAGCAATCAGTGTCAGCAGCAATCAGTGTCAGCAGCAATCAGTATCAGCAGCAATCAGTGTCAGCAGCAATCAGTGTTAGCAGCAATCAGTGTCAGCAGGGCAGGCAGCCCTGCTGACAATGGGTTTTGTAATCTTTTGCTGGCAGCCATGATGGTTTGTAGTCCTTGTTGCATCCACCGGGAGGAAATGTATCTCCCCTCTATGACTCTACCTCTCATGATATCACCACGTTAATTGGTGCTTTGCATTTTCATTGTAGCAGGTGTGACCAATTATTTGCTTTCCAAGGCGGTGCTTGCAATGTTCAAAATTTGGGCAGTGCTGCAGTGATAACAGCCCTACTGAAATGGTCCATGTCAATAACATGTGACACAAGCGTGACAGTGAAATTTGGCATTTAACAGCGGGAAGATGTCCTGCCCAACTTACATTGGTTAAAGGGATTTGTCCTTGTGTTGGAGACTGAGTTATGCTTGTGATGGGTGTTGAAAAATTGGAATGGTTGCAGGAGCAAACTTTATTTTAGGGACATTCATGCAGCGTGGTAAAGATATGGTTGCATTCTGCGACTGCCACTGGGAGTCAGGTAAAGGCCCTGAAAAACAGGAGTGATCTGTTGGAATAGGGGCAAATGGACCCCTAGTATACTGATGAATAGGATATACGTGCAATGAGGTGGACAAGGGCTGATTAGGTATAGTCAGCATGATCTTGTATGTGGGAGGTCATATCGCACGAGTCTGATTGCGTTTTTTGACAGCAATCTGGTGAACCATTGTCCTCGCACTGTGGCATGTTTCTCCTTTCACAAATCCAATCACCAAAACTACTAACAGTACTCCAGTTGTGGCCTCACCAAGGTTAGAGCAAGACATCTGTAAGCTTGTGCTCAAGACTTCTTGCAATGAAGGCCAACAGAATATCTGACTACTTAACACCTCTCTGTACCTGTAAAATTACTTTCAGTGATTGTTGTTCAAGGACATCCAGATCCCATTGTTCAATTAAGTTTCTTAATCTATCACCAATGAAATTGCACAACACCTTTCTGTTTATTCTATGAAAGTAGATAACTTCATATTTATCTTTGTTATACGGCATCTGCCATGTATTTGATCATTCACTCAATGTGCTAAAATCGCCTTGAAGCTACTTTACATTCTCCTCACCATTTACAATACAACATTTTTATGTTATCATGAGGCTTAGAAGTACAGATTCCACATTGAAATCATTTATATACATTGTGAAAAGCTGGAGCCAAGTTATTGTTGCCTGTGTTGGTTCACAATTCATCATTTGCCACGAGAAAAAAGTTAATTTACACTGTTGGAAAGAACTGCAGATGCTGGTTTAAATCGAAGATAGACACAAAATGCTGGAGTAACTCAGTGGGACAGGCAGCCATTCCTTCTCTCCAGATATGCTGCTGGTCCCACTGGGTTACTCCAACATTTTGTGTCTACCTTTAATTTATACTGTTTCCTGTCTGCCAACCATTGTTTAGTCCATGTCAGTACATTACCCCCAACTGTGTATGTTTTAGTTTTGCCGACTAACCTTTGATGTGATCAACCTCTAACTTGATCAAAGGGATTCTGAAAATCCAAATGCAAAAAATCCATTGGTCATTCCTTATCTATTTTACCAGTTACATCCTATAAAATGTAAATAGGCTTTTTAAACATTATTTCCCTTTTTAAACCCAGTTGACTTTGTCTAATCCCATTGGTATTTTCTGAATGTTCTGTTATTGCATCATTTATAATACTAATTTCCTTGAATTCCTCCATTTCATTAAACTCTTGATTCCTGAGCAATTCTGAGAGGGAAATAACTGCAGATGCTGGTACAAATCGAAGGTATCACAAAATGCTGGAGTAACTCAGCAGGTCAGGCAGCACCGAAACGTCACCCATTCCCTCTCTCCTAGATGCTGCCTGACCTGCTGAGTTACTCCAGCATTTTGTGATACCTTCGAGCAATTCTGAGAAGTTATTTGAGTCCTGTTCCATAAAGGCAGAACCAAAGTATTTGTTTAATTACTCTCTCATTTCTTTGTTCCATTTACAATTCTCATGTTTCTGACTGTAACAGATCTAGTAATGTCTTCACAAATCTCTTTCTTCATCTTGCCTATGGAAACCCTGCCCACATCCGTGATGCTTCTTAGCTTCACCCAGACTGATTCTACGTCATGATTTTCCGAACAAAGATTCGATCTCACTTCCGTTCCAAGTTCACACTTTATAAACAATGCCACCACACCTCTTTCCCTTTTTGTCTCTTTTTTCAAAACATTGAATATTCAACTTTCAGCCTTGGATATTCTCCTGTGTAGGAGGAATTGCAGATGCTGGTTTAAACTGAAGATAGACCCAAAAAGCCAGAGTAACTCAACGGGACAGGCAGCATCTCTGGAGGGAAGCAATGAGTGACGTTTTGGGTCGAGACTGTCTGAATTAGAAGGGTCTCGACCCGAAACGTCACCCATTACTTCTCTCCAGAGATGCTGCCTGTCCCGTTGAGTTACTCCAGCATTTTGTGTCTGTCTTTGGATATTCAATACAATACAATACAATACAATATATCTTTATTGTCATTGTACAGGGGTACAACGAGATTGGGAATGCGCCTCCCATTCGATCAGGGCCGTCTTAACATATGGGCCTGATGGGCACTTGCCCGGGGGCCCACGAGCATAGGGGCCCCATGCTGATCTGTGTATGTTAAGTGACTTGCAATAAATAAATACTACTTTAAAAATGTAGGTTCAATAAGTGCTTTTTTCGCTACATTTTCTGTCCCTAAGTGCTTCTCACAGCGATCTGTGAGTACTTTTCGCAACAATGTAGCACCCTAAGTCCATCGCTAAGTGCTTTTCGGTAAGTGCTTTTCGCCGGCACGACAGGGTGGGGCTGGTAGGGAAAGGGGGTTGGGGGAGAGTAACGGTAGGGGCCCCAGTACACTGCTTTGCCCGGGGGCCCATAATGCTGTAAAAACGGCCCTGCATAAGATGCAATAATTTAGTTAGTTTAAACAACAGCAACCCAACGAAACAAATTGTAACAGTTTTAAACTCCTCCTAGCCTTGATATGACTGCAGCCATGTATCTGTAACACCAATTACATTAAACAATTCGATTTGCAAAGTTGTTTACCTTATTATGAACGCTTCATGCATTCAGCACAGCATATTTATGTCTCTTTACCATTTTAAGACAGCTTAGAATTTTTGTAAAATGTCCCTATTTATCACAGAGCCATCTTTCTTACATAGTCCCTTAGCATTAGTTCAATGCATGGTTTGTATATTCTATTTCTTTCCATTACAATGTGATTGTTGTTATCTCAATCACTCTACACTGTTTCCTTGTCCTCTCCTGTTGTATGTTCTCAACTTCATCTTGACTCACCCAACTGCTCCCTCAATTTTAGTTCAAAGCCATTCAGTAGTATAGAAGTGTGAAAATGCACACCTCCAGATTGAGGGACAGTTTCTTCCCAGCTATTATCAAGCAACTGAATAATCCGACCACAGCCAGAGAGCAGTGCTGAACTACTGTCAAACACTTTGGTGACCCTTGGACTATCCTTGATCGGACTTTGCGGGCTTTACCTTACACTGAACGTTATTCCCTTATCGTGTATCTATACACTGTAAATGGCTCAATTGTAATCGTGTACTGTCTTTCTGCTGACTGGAAAGCATGCAACAAAAGCTTTTCACTGTACCTCGGCACACGTGACAATAAACTAAACTAAACTGAGCTAGAAAACTGGTCCCAGCTTGGCTAAGGTCAAATCCGTCCAATCAGAACTGCTCTGTCTTTACTGATACCAGCACCCCACGAATCAAAACTGATTTCTGCCACACCAATCCAAGAGACTATTATCTCCTTGACCCTATTCACCTTGCATCTATTTGCTCAAGGCTCAGGTAATTATCCGGAGATTGATCATTATTCTTTTCAATTTAACCCAGAAGAGCTTTTTCCTTAGTCCTATCCATATTATTAGTAGCTGCAAGGACCATGATAGTCAGATTCCTTTGTCTCCCAATCTAAGTGCTCCTCCAACCCAGAGAAGGTGCATCTTATCCCAGCACCCGTTAGGACCCACAACCTTTGGGTCTCATGTTCCAGGCCGCAGAGGAAAGTGTCCACCTCATCAACTAAACTGTCCTCATTTTCCATATTCATATTTACCTCCCTCCCTTCCCCATCACTAACATACCTTTCTGCTGCCATCATTCTATCTGGTGTGTATTCCAACCCTTAATCCCCTGGTGTTTTGGTGCCATCTGGTACTGACTCTCCTGTGGTGATAAATAATTTCCTCCTTTCTGTTCGACCACAATCCTTCATAACATCGAACACCTCTTATAAATCATCCTATAGTCTTCACGTTTCAGTATTAAGGGCAACACGATGGAGCTGGGGTAGAGCTACTGCCTTGCAGCGCCAGACACCCGGATTCGATCCTGACTACGGGTGCTTGTCGGTACGGTGTTTGTACGGTTCTCCCCGTGACCTGCTTGGGTTTTCTCCGATATCTTGGGTTTCCTCCCACACTCCAAAGACGTACAGGTTTGTAGGTTTGTAGGTTAATTGGCTGGGTATGAATGTAAATTGTCCCTAGTGTGTGTAGGACTTGTGTTAGTAAGCACGGATCATTGGTCGGTGTGGGTTCCGTGGGCCAAAGGGCCTGTTTTCAAGCTGTAACTCTAAACTAAACTAAACTAAACTATTCAATTTTGGCAATGTCACATCATACACCCCACACCCCTCCCCTTACATTAAAAGACACATGGAGCAGAATGCCTGATACCATTTTTTTTTTAAAGTCCAAGGTTTCCATCTTCAGGAAGATTGTGAAACATCCATCATAACACACTTATTCCACTGTTTTGAAAAACTACGATTTCCAAAAGGATAAAACTGCAAATTGCAAGAATCCGATGCGTGATATGTTAGCCTTGAAAATGAACGATGGCAAAACACATCCGTCCTGTGTTACCTGACATTTTGCCATAGCGCTCTCTATGGGAATGCAAAATCCCACTGGAAAGTTACATTCAGGCTTTGTCACAATGTAGAGAATAAAATGTGTCTAAAGCATATTATCGACAGAAGGATACACATTATGCTCAAAGGCAGTGGAGAAGGCAACAGTCTGGAAAACCTTGATGGTGTCTCTGTTGCTGCCACAAGATACTGAGACTGTTATAATGAGATACCCCCTGGAGCATGAGTGGCAAATTGAAAAATGTCTTTGGAGATTGCTGACTGACTCCCACAGTTTAAACAGCAGGTGCTACTGCCACAGAAGCTGAGCTCTTTCCTAGTCCCATCACATATGATTCACAACATGCCATGTCTCCCGATAACTTCTAAAAGGGTCACTCTGCAAGGTTTTATGGCAATTGGAAGCATAGAATCTCTGCACAGAAGGAAGCTGTTCAACCCATCTTTCAGATTCTGATTGTTTAAAAGATATTCAGTTCTTTCCCCCTAAACCTTTCAAATTAACCCATTTCCCTTCTGAGATTCTGATTCCACCACCATCTTCTGGTAGTTTTGTTCCAGACCTTCACAGCTGCCTCCGTGAAGTCATTTTCCCCCTGGTTCTTTTACAAATTATTGTGAGCCTGTGATCGCTGCTCACGTGTCCATTATTTGCCAAAAGCAACTCTCCCAGCTTATTTTTTATCAAAAACATCTCTCAGCTTGGAATGTTTTTACTGGGTCTTGTGATAGCCCAGTCTCGGGACAAAAGATCTCACTATCCATAAGCTCTTCACATAACTGAAAATGATCATCCCGGCAAATCTCTGAACTCCTGGCGTGCAGCCATTGCTTTGTGCCATCTCTGATCACCCACAGTCTATAGCCTCTCACAACAGCTTCTATTGGGCATGATGGAAGCTGCCATCTCCACCTCCATTTGGATGTGCAGCTTTCCGAACCTAAAGAGTTTTTTTGCCGTGAAGAAATCTCTGCGATCAACTTATACTTGTTTTTAAAGCATACTCATATGCTAGCTCCCTCCCTGACAGTTTCGGAATGGAGTGGTCAAAGAAAGTCTGGCGGATCAATTTCATGCCTAGTTTAAACTGGCTGAAGGATAACCTCCACGTTTGTCTTTCCAATCTACTGCCAGGAAATAGCAAGATAAAGCACAATGTTCATATATCCTTCAATCCAGAAGGGATCACGCTGGCCCATTGATTCAATGCCACCTCACTAATTCTTGATTAGTACGGGTGTCAGAGGTTATGGGGAAAAGGCAGGAGAATGGCGTTAGGAGGAAGAGATAGATTAGCCATAATTGAATGGCGGTGCAGACTTTGTGAGCCAAATGGCCTAATTCTGCCCCTATCACTTATGAACTTATGAACTCACAATGCTATCCCATTCCCAAACTAATTTTCCCTTAAACCTATTCTCCCAATGTTCCCATCCTAGCCCCATATTCTACCACTCATCCATACATTGGGAATGATTAATTGGGAAGAGATTCACGGGAAGTCAGGATGGCAATGGGCATGATTCACAATCAGTCAGAGAAGGGATTGGAGAGGACCTGAAATCAGTCAACAGTGAATTGGAAGCAATAATTTAAAAAATGATTTAAAGGAGAAGATATTGGAAGTAATTTAGAGGCTGCACTTAGAGTATTGGGTTCAGTTCTGGGCACGATGTTATAGGAAAGATATTGTTAAGCTGGAAAGAGTACAAAGAAAATTTACAATGATGTGGCCAGGACTCGAGGGTGTGAGCTACAGGCAGAGGTTGAGTAGGCTGGGACTCTATACCTTAGAGAGCAGGATGATGCAGGGTGATCTTATAGATGTGTATAAAATCATGGGAGGAATGGATCAGGTAGATACACAGAGCCTCTTGTCCAGAGTAGGTGAATCGAGGACCAGAGGGCATAGGTTTAAAGTGAAGGGGTAACGATTTAATAAGAATCTGAGGCGTAACTTTTTCACACAAAGGGTGGTGGGTGTATGGAACAAGTTGCCAGAGGAGGTAGTTTAGGCGAGGACAATAGCAACGTTTAAGAAACAGTTAGACAGGTAGGTACATGGATAGGACAGGTTTGGAGGAATATGGGTCAAACGCAGGCAGGTGGGACTCATGTAACTGGGACATGTTGGCCAATGTAGGCAAGTTGATAAAGGGCCTGTTTCCACACTATCAGTCCATAACTAAATGGATTCCTTACACTTGCGGGCATTCATGCAAAGGTTGAGCTTCTTTAACTAACTTCAAACTTAGCATCAATCTCCATTTAGGAGTTTGCTACTGTATGTGCGAATGCCAAATAAGTCTGCACGTTCCTTAGAGGTCCCTATCCATTATTTTGTGTCTGTTGTCTTTCCCACAAATGCTGAGCAGACACAGAATGAAACTCGAGAAGCCTACTATTGCCTAATTAAGTAATTTTGGTAAATATTCCATCACAAAAAGATTGTAAATGCATAGAATTTTTAGGCTTCTTATCATTAATTTGCATGCATTCCACATTGCTGATGCTAACAAGTCTTGATGCTTTGATTAAGATTTTAGTTTGACATTTTGCAGAATTATTGAGCAATTTATCAAAATCTAGTAACCACTGTTCCTATGTTCACTAATCTTTCTCTCAGTGACATTCAGAGGAATAAGTATAAGATAATAAAACCTATAATATCTTCCTAATTAGATAAGATTACAATGATTCACGCCTAGACCCGCACTTTGAAAAGTGTCATTTACTGTAACCAATCTACTTTATTATTGCTCCAAATTTCCTATAAAACGTAATGATGAATGACAGGTAGTAATAATCAATTTTTAGATTTATTTGATCTTCTATGTGAAAACAATTTGAGGATACAGTTCGAGTTGAAATTGTACTGCCCAACAGATACAGTTAAGTGGTTGCACCCACAACAGAGAAAACATCATGAACAACACATTATTTTTCACTTGGGCAGCTCACAACCCAGCAGTATGATTAATGATTTCTCTAACTTCAAGTAACCCTTGCTTTCCCTCACTTTCCATCCCCATCCTCGTTCTCTGACTAGATTCACTGTTCTCCTGATTGAATATTACTGATTGTCTGCCTCGTTGTCACCTTCCCCTCAGCTAACAATCAACCATTCTACAATTCCTTGAGCATCGTCCCCATTGACCTGTGTTTTCACACCTTACCCTTCCATATCTCTGTATCTCCCTCCCCCCGACTCTCGGTCTGAAGAAGGGTCTCGACACAAAACATCACCCATTCCTTCTCTCCAGAGATGCTGCCTGTGCCGTTGAGTTACTCCTGCATTTTGTGTCTACCTTCATATTCCTGGACCATTCATCGATGGAAATGAATTGTATATCTTATTATCTTAAAGTTTTTGCTAGGTTGTTTCCAGAATTTCTGATGTGTCTGCAGTTCGTTCATCTCTCGTGGAATTTACGCTGGAAAATTCAGCACTAACCGGGAAGAACCAGCGTATTTGAATCTAAAACCAAGCGGAGCAGAGGAGCTGAGGAGCCATTCCGGATCCAATGCAAACAAATGACATGAGTGTGTATGAATGTATATCAGGTGATATTGATGCAGTAAATCAATCCCAACAATTATCACCATTAGATAGCATTGACACAGATCTACATAATGTGCAGGAAGGAATTACAGATGCGGGTTTAAACCGAAGATAGACACAAAAAGCTGGAGTAACTCAGTAGGACAGGCAGCATCTCTGGAGAGAAGGAAAGGGTGATGTTTCGGGTCGAGACCCTTCAGACTGGTTAGGGATAAGGGAAATGAGAGATCGAAGATGATGATGTCCAGAGGTAAAGAACAATGAATGAAAGATATGCAAAACAATAACAATGATAAAGGAAACAGGCCATTGTTAGCTGTTTGTTGGGTGAGAACCAGAAGCTGGTGTAACTTGGGTGGGGGAGGGATAGAGAGAAAGAGAGAATGCCTACATAATGTGTTACGGTCAGATAAGTTCTTAAGAGTGAAGGAATTAATTAGTAAAGAGACAGAGAGACAAAGAAGTTTCGAATAGGAATTCCAGACATAGAAACATAGAAACATAGAAAATAGGTGCAAGAGGAAGTCATTCGGCCCTTTGAGCCAGCACCGCCATTCATTGTGATCATGACTGATCATCCACAATCAGTAACCTGTGCCCAACTTCTCCCATATTCCTTGGTTCCACTAGCCCCCAGAGCTCTATCTAACTCTCTCTTAAATTCATCCAGTGATTTGGCCTCCACTGCCCTTCATGGCAGAGAATTCCACAAATTCACAACTCTCTGAGTGAAAAAGTTCCTTCTCACCTCAATTTTAAATGGCCTCCCCTTTATTCTAAGACTGCAGCCCCTGGTTCTGGACTCCCCTAACATTGGGAACATCTTTCCTGCATCTAGCTTGTCCAGTCCTTTTATAATTTTATATGTCAGACAAAGTAGATTCGTAGCTGAAAACATACCCTTCAATAGTGGAGCAACATAAATCAGTCACAAGGTCAGAATTAGAGGAGTAAGTTCATGGAAAGTTACAAAGATGATAGAGGTAACAGAGAACGGAAGAGTGAAGCCATCAAGGGATTTGAATGCTTGGGAACTTTAGAAAATTCCAGTTTTGCTGAACTGGGACCCACTTTAGGTGGAATTAGATGGAATTGCATAAACCACTGAAACAGTACATTCTTGGTTGAATTCAAAACTTTATATAGCCAACTGTGTATAACAATCTGGCATATATTTTTCTGTTAAGCGAACATTAAGGGACATTTGGTATTAACTGAAGCGTGAAGACAAATTTCCCCCGAAGCTATGAGAACTGCACTTTTCTAATTGACTGCATGATATTCAGTTCTGAAAACCTTAAACCGCATAATGGTGTTTCTTTCAGACTTATGAAAAGTCAACTATGAACACTGGATATCATCGACTTGACCTTTGCAGATTTACTGACTCACATTTCTGTGACAGTAAAGGACAAAGTAATTGTAATTCTCATTGAAGCCCTGAGGGAGACTTATTATATCAGGGATGGGAACGTTGTCAGATTTTTTAATTCCTTGTTCAGGGACCGAGGCAGGAGATCCAGCCTGACAACACAGTGCAGCGGCAAGGGGGGATAGCACTATTGAATATGTATTTTTTGTATGTGGTATTAAACCTGTATTCTCAGATGGAGGTAAAAGATTCCTTGGCATTACTTCAAAGCAGAATTACCTCAGTTCCCACAGTAGCAGCTCCGTGTACATGACAGAAAGAAGCACGTAACAACAGTGCATTGCTTACCAACTGTAACTCAGTGAAGATGGACACAAAATGCTGGAGTAACTCAGCGGGACAGGCAGCACCTCTGGAGAGAAGGAATGGGTGACGTTTTGGGTGCTCGAGTGCCCAATGTAGGCGCTTTCGACGGTGGACAGGGGTCATCGGTCTGCGGCCTTGCAGCCCCTAACGCCTGTAGAAGGGTCTCGACCCAAAACGTCTCCCATCTCCTTCCATCCAGAGACGCTGCCTGTTCTGCTGAGTTACTCCAGCATTTTGTTGTCTATCTTCGATGTAAACCAGCATCTGCAGTTCCTTCCTACACATCAGAAAACATCGGTTTGAAATAATTGCCGGAAGGAATAGAAACCCTTTTTCACCCAGAAAGTAGAAGGGGTTTGGAAATCACTGCCAGCAAGAATGACAGAAGCAAAAGCCCTCACCACATTTGAACAGTACATGAATGCAGAAAGACGGGAAATTAGGCTGGAGATTGTACCTGCCATCGTCAAGGTGGCCTGAATACCCTCCTGTTTTATAAATTTCCCATATCATTAAGATGCTGTATTTGGAGATGGAATGGCGTGGTTAAGATGAGATCAAAGGTACCCTAAGTGCAGCAGGCTATGCAGTGGTCAGTGTAGGAAGGAACTGCAGATGCTGATTTACACCGAAGAGAGACACAAACTACTGGAGTAACTCAGTGGGATAGGCAGCATCTCTGGATAGAAGAAATCTTTTGTCTATCCCGTTGAGTATATTGTGTCTATGCAGTGGTGAGGGTGTGGTAGGAGGCACGTGGCCCCTAGTTAGATGTGCAAGTGGTACTGCCCGTTTCAGTAACAGACCCAGGGTGCCTTTATATTATGGTGGTCAACATGATTGGCGGTGCAGATGTTATATCAAATGTTTCGTCACTCATCTAACAACCAACTTCTTGACCATTGTGTCCCTGGAACTGATTAACGATGCGGGAAGAATAAATTTGTAATATATACTGCCCTGCACTTCTCACCAGATAGAGAGCAAAGGTCTGAAAGAACACCTCCAGCACCACAACTCTGTCTGAATCCCAAGGAGAGTTTTGGATCCCAAATGCAATGGCTGAGCGCAGCCTGTTTACGGACCTGTCCATTTTTTTAACCATGTTGATCAAAGTCTTGATCGGCCCTCAGTGACCATCCACTTCCATGCAATGTGTAGCCATCCATTCCCGTGAGCAGTTAATCCTTTATAGTCCGTTGTCTTTGGAAAATAATGATCAGCCACTTTCTTGAGCTTGAGCAAGTGGATTTATACAACTAAGTGGTTCTCAAGGCCACTTAAGGGAGCAATAAGTGTCAACTTAGTTTGGGTCTGGAGTGGTAGTGAAGTAAACAAAGTTGAGAAGCAGGAGGAAATTTAACAAGCTATTATTGCTGCCAGTTACAAGACCTAAGTCAGTTGCACATGGCCTCAGATTCTCATAAGATTTCCAGCAACTTATTAGTCAGCTGGCAAACCTTAGATGCACTCGTAGATGTGTCTTGATGGGCCACGAACAAATGCTCTCCAAACTCCTGGTCCTTGACCTTTCTCGAGTGAAATAAAGCTAATCTTTCATGCCTCCCAGCATAAGAGACCCAGGAGCACTGGAATGACCCTTGAAAAATCTGCAGAATAACCATTGACCCCATTCGCTGTAAATTACAAATCATTTATCAGTTGCTGAACTCCTCAGCCTTGAAGATATGGCCCCAATTATGCCAGTGAGCAGGAGGGGGAGGTGTACAATAGCAGGTGACGCACCTAGACGTCAAATTCATAATGTCATAAGGTCATAAATGATAGACAACAGACAATAGACAATAGGCACAGGAGTAGGCCATTCGGCCCTTCGAGCCAACACCGCCATTCAATGTGATCATGGCTGATCATTCACAATCAGTACCCCGTTCCTGCCTTCTCCCCATACCCCCTGACTCCGCTATCCTTAAGAGCTCTATCTAGCTCTCTCTTGAAAGCAGCCAGAGAATCCAGAGAATTGTCCTCCACTGCCTTCTGAGGCAGAGAATTCCACAGATTCACAACTCTCTGACTGAAAAAGTTTTTCCTCGCTTCCGTTCTAAATGGCCTACCACTTATTCTTAAACTGTGGTCCCTTGTTCTGGACTCCCCCATCATTGGGAACATGTTTCCTGCCTCTAGCGTATCCAATCTCTTTATAATCTTATATGTTTCAATAAGATCCCCTCTCATCCTTCTAAATTCCAGTGTATACAAGTCCAGTCGCTCCAGTCTTTCAACACATGACAGTCCCGCCATTCCGGGAATTAACCTAGTGAACCTACGCTGCACTCCCTCAACAGCAAGAATGTCCTTCCTCAAATTTGAATACCAAAACTGCACACAGTACTCCAGGTGCGGTCTCACTAGGGCCCTGTACAACTGCACACAGTACTCCAGGTGCGGTCTCACTAGGGCCCTGTACAACTGCAGACAGTACTCCAGGTGCGGTCTCACTAGGGCCCTGTACAACCGCACACAGTACTCCAGGTGCGGTCTCACTAGGGCCCTGTACAACTGCACACAGTACTCCAGGTGTGGTCTCACTAGGGCCCTGTACAACTGCACACAGTACTCCAGGTGCGGTCTCACTAGGGCCCTGTACAACTGCACACAGTACTCCAGGTGCGGTCTCACTAGGGCCCTGTACAACTGCACACAGTACTCCAGGTGAGGTCTCACTAGGGCCCTGTACAACTGCACACAGTACTCCAGGTGAGGTCTCACTAGGGTCCTGTACAACTGCACACAGTACTCCAGGTGCGGTCTCACTAGGGCCCTGTACAACTGCACACAGTACTCCAGGTGCGGTCTCACTAGGGCCCTGTACAACTGCAGAAGGACCTCTTTGCTCTTATACTCATCTCCTCTTGTCATCCCCTTAGAATCTTTCATCCTCTTTGGAATGAACTAATCCTGCACCTTCTGTATTATTCCCAGAAATACCTGCCATTGTTGTTCCACCGTCTTCCCTGCTTGGGTCTCTTTCCAGTCAACTCTGGCCGTCTCCTCTATCATGCCTGCATAGTCCCCCTTGCTCAACTGCAATACTGACACTTCCAATTTTCCCTTCTCCCTCTCAAATTGTAGATTAAAACTTATCATATTATGATCACTACCTCCTAATGGCTCTTTTACCTTGAGTCCCCTTATCAAATTCGGTTCATTACACAACACTAAATCCAGAATTGCCTTCTCCCTGGTAGGTTCCAGTACAAGCTGCTCTAAGAATCCATCTCGGAGGCACTCCACAAACTCCCTTTCTTGGGGGCCATTACCAAGCTGATTTTCCCAGTCTACCTGCATGTTGAAATCTCCCGTAACCACTGTAGCATTACCTTTGCGACATGCCAATTTTAACTCTTGATAGGAGTAGAATTATGGCATTCGGCCCATCAAGTCTACTCCGACATTCAATCATCGCTGATCTATTTCTTCCTCCTAACCCCATTCTCCTGCCTTCTCCCCATAACCCCTGACACCCGTACTAATCAAAAATCTATCTATTTCTGCACTAAAAATATCCACTGACGGCTTCTACAGCCTTCTGTGGCAGATTCCACAGATTCACCACACTCTGACCAAAGAAATTTCTCCTCATCTTCCTAAAAGAACGTCCTTTAATTCTGAGGCTATGACCTCTAGTCCTAGACTCTCCCACTAGTGGAAACTCCACATCCACTATCCAAGCCTGTCACTACTCTGTACTTTTCAATGAGGTCCCCTCTCATTCTTCTAAAATCCAGCGAGTACAGGCCCAGTGCCGACAAACGACAGTCTGAAGAAGGGTCTCGACCCGAAACGTCACCCATTCTTTCTCTCCTGAGATGCTGCCTGACCTGCTGAGTTATTCCAGCATTTTGTGAATAAAAACGCTCATCATAGGTTAACCTACGCATTCCTGGAACTCTTGGAAATCCTCCTGATCTCACCAGGAGGCTCTCATTTAAATACCTGGAATGATAACTCCAAGGTGTAACTTCTAACTCGCACCAACTCACTCTACCGGACTTCAGTGTGTGTCTACCTCACTGTCTGAAATGGCGTTGGTTAATATTACTGTGCCAACAAATGCAACTCATGGTTTTAATTTGGGGGTTTAAACCCCTTGTCCTATCCTTTCCTTGCCTTTTAAAGACAGAGAGAGGCGTGAAAATCAACGTCTTTGTGTGGTTGGAGGAGCAGTTCACCTTCACTGGAGCTTTTATTTTAGAGTGTGTGGATGTCCTAGTCACTTGTCTACAGTTCTTTATTAAATGCGGCCAGCAGCCCCATCTATTGAAGGGGCAGTAAGGTCACCAACCCCATTTTGGAAGGTGTCACCTCACCCTTATCACCATTGGAAAGCAGCGGAAATCAACCCCAGAGGGTGAGCAGATGAATGTTTGCAATGTTAAATTTGTAAAATAGCCTCTCAAGGATCACTCTCAGGCCTCCGACGATATAAGCAGCAGCCAAGCTGTTTAAGGGTAACTGGAATCCATGGAATTGTCGCCCATCAAATAGTTAACAGGTGAGTAAAAAAACAACGTATTTTATTAACATGCTCTGCGAGACCTTTTGTGCATTTGCCCACTATCTAATTTTCTTTAATCTATCCATTTTGCCATGTTATTGAAAACTTCTCTTGATTTCATTACCATGCTTGCCACTTTCCTTGCTTGGCTGAACAATTTGCTATCTGTTTGCTCACCTTGAGTTATCAGTTGAAAGCAGTGACCAATTATTACCCAGTTGCTATTATCATTACTTATTTCTATGCAAATGCTTCCATAATCTTTCTTCTACTGTTATTCCTGCCTTTTTGATAGCTGCCGAGTGAAGATTTGCCAATTATGCCACTCTTTTCTAACTTAATAGATCTATCTTTGCAGAAGCATTGTGTACCCTCTCAAATCCAGGTCCATTTTCAGCTGGCAGGCATGATTCAGATTAATAATATCAATATTTATAATAGCTTTGTAAACTTTGAATTCAAATCATTTATTTCAAATCACCCTTGTCTTGGAATAAAAGGGCCGTAATCATCTTCTACCTGCCTGAGCTTATGACATCCGTTTCTTTTAACTTTTTTTGGTGTCTTCATTAGCAATTAATATATTAACTAGTGTCTAATTTCCTTCTGATAAAAGAATGAATTAACATCCCTTCATGTTTGAGTGTTAAAGCTGAGCAATTTACCTTCACACAAAGGTTGCTCTAGCTGGAATTGTAAGCTATTTATGTGTAGGTAGGAACTGCAGATGCTGGTTTAAACCGAAGATAGACACAAAATGCTGGAGTAACTCAGCGGGACAGACAGCATCTCTGGAGAGAAGGAATGGATGACGTTTCGGTTTGAGACCTTTCTTCAGACAGTCAGGGTTGTGCAACGTAGAAACAGGTCCTTAAACCCACCAAGTCTGTGCCAACCAGCATGTCTATCTGTATTAATACATTTGCTTGTATTAATTCAATATTTAGACTTTCTAACTGATATCATTCAGTTTAAGCAATTAAGTTTGCTTTCATCGGCAGGTACAGTCATGCACAATGCCACTGATTCACACTTTGCATAGCTGGCGAGAAGGAATGGATGACGTTATTTAACATAAAAGCTATTTGTGTTCTGCTGCTAAATTGATCGGCAATGCTTTATCCCTCAATTCAACAGGAGTTGAGGTGGGAGTGGGGGGGGGGGGGGGGGGGGGGGGTGGGAGGGGGTGAGGAGCAGTGGTGAACAGAAGTACTGCTCCTGGATTCAGAAACTAAGAAGTAGGAACGGTAGACCAGGTTTCCTTCCAAATTCTGCACAACTTATTTGACAATTTGCATTTCTTTAGCATTTCGGAGGCTGTAGAAAGTGTGAACATTGCCAGGTCTACCACAGGAAATGACCTCCCACCGTCAAAAGGATTTACAGAAAGCAAAGTGTGTGATCATAAGCTTTGGTAGTAGGAATTAAGGCATACACTATATTCTAAATGGGGAGAAGATTCAGAAATCGGAGTTACAATGGGACTTGGGAGTGCTGGTACAGGATTCCCAAAAAGTTAATTTGCAGGTTGAATCGGTAGTAAGGAAGGCAAATGCAATGTTAGCATTCATTTTGACAGGACCAGAAAATAAAAGCAGGAATGTAATGCTGAGGCTTTATAAGGCATTGGTTAGGCCGCATTTGGAGTATTGTGAGCAGTTTTGGGAGCCATATCTGAGGAGGGATGTGCTGGCGTTGGAGAGGGTTCAGAGGAGGTTTCCGAGAATGATCCCGGGAATAAGTGGGTTAACATATGATGAGCATTTGATGACGATGGACCTGTATCTGCTGGAGTTTAGAAGGATGAGGGGGGACCTCTTTGAAACCTACTGAATCGTGAAAGGCCTGGATAGAGTGGATGTGGAGAGGATGTTTCCACTAGTGAGAGAGTCTTGGACCAGAGGGCACAGACTCAGAATAAAAGGATGTACCTTTAGAAAGGAGATGAGGAGAAATTTCTTTAGCCACATGGTGGTGAATCTGTGGAATTCATTGCCTCAGAAGGCCTTGGAGGCCAAGTCAATGGGTATCTTTAAAATGGAAATTGACAGGTTCTTGATTGGTAAGGGTGTCAAAAATTGCAGAGGTAAGGCAGGAGAATGGGGTTGAGATAGATCAGCCATGATTGAATGGCAGAGTAGACTCGATGAGGTGAATGGCCAAATTCTGCTCCTTTGACTTATGAACTTTTGAACATATGAAATGCTGTCTTAAAAAGGCAGCTAGCATCATCAAGGACCCACACCATCCTGGCCATGTTCTCATCTTGCTGCTACCATCAGGAAGAACATGCAGGAGCCCGAGAACTGGGTCCTCTAGGTTAAAGAACTGCTCCTTCACAAAACCATCGGGCTCTTGGAACACAGCTACCAGCCTTGGAGGACATCTACAACACACGATGCCTGAGAAAAGCCACCAGCATTCACAAAGACTCCTCACACCCCTGCAATAGTCTGTTCGAAATTCTACCATTGGGCAGACGCTACAAGGCCTTCTACGCCCGCACATCTAGACTCAGGAACAGCTTCATCCCCAGGGCCATAGCTGCAATGAACCGGTCCTGCTGAGCCGGATGGTCACATCGCACAGCGAACCGGCACAGACCTACTTGCACTTTATACTGTTTTAAAACTGTTTCTAATTTTGTTTCACTGAGTTGTATAAATTTATACTGATTAGCTAATTAATTTATTGCATCGTATGGGAGGCGCATTCCCAATCTCGTTGTACCCCCGTACAATGACAATAAAGATATATTGTATTGTATTGTATTGTATTGTATTGTATTGTATTGTATTGTATTGTACACTGTGCAACCCTATCTCAGCAATGGCATACTTCGGCTTGCAGTATTATAATCTGGTTACCTAGTATAACTGACGAATTATTGCATTACTGCTTATTGCATGAATATATGTCGTGTCATTGCATGTGCATGCTTGTAAATCCACAGCAAATAAGAATTTCATAGTTCCGTTCCTGTGCATTAAACACTCTTGACTCGTAACACTTGACTCGTGATCCGTAACAAATAGCCTTGGCGACCATTATCAATCACTAGCATCGAGTTGAAGGGGGAAACATTACAAACCTGTTAAATGCCAAAGAATGCCCCATCTTACTGACCTCATCCCACAGCCGTGCATTTACAGTTTCCTGATGCAAAGGGGCCGGGTGAGTTGACCCATCCCTCTAACCCCTCCTTCCAAATCTCGCAAACATTAAAGGCATCTGAAAACGCAGACACAACATGCTGGAGTAACTCAGCGGGACTGGCAGCATCTCTGGAGAGAAGGAATGGGTGACGTTTTGGGTCGAGGCCCTTCTTCAGACTGATGTCAGGGCAGTGGGCAGTACACAGATAAAATGTAGTCAGAGATAGTAAGACTGGTGGGAGAACTGGGAAGGGGGAGGGGATAGAGAGAGAGAGGGAAAGCAAGGGTTACTTGAAGTTAGAGAAGTCGATGTTCATACCGCTGGGGTGTAAGCTACCCAATGCGAAATATGAGGTCCTGTTCCTCCATTTTGACCTGGGCCTCACTCTGACAATGGAGGAAGTCAGATCTGGCTTCAAGCATCAAACAGACCTGAGGCATCTTACCTTGAGGCCTGCACTCCAGCATTCATGGACTCAAGTTCTGACTTGGGATAGATTTTTGAAAAAAAGGATGTAGGGTGTTGAAAGACAAAACAAAAGAGGGCGAGTCTTCTAATGTGACCACCATCGGCCTTGCAGCCCACCGTACCTTTTTGCACATTTTGTTGAGCATTGTCAGCCTTGGGACATTTGTTAGGAGTAATGAAGGTAGCAGCCATTTGTACAAATGAGAACCAGTCTTCATGTGCCATTTCAAGATGTAAACGACAAGCAGTAATCGGTTTGAAATTAAAAGCCTCGCTGCATGGATAAACACTTCTGCCCAAAAGGAGCTGGCTGCTGCTTCGCAGGAGTAGGTTGCTTAAGAACTACGTCGCTTTCCAAACCATGTCCCTTAAGCTGCCTCAAGAAGGCGACATCTATCATCCAGGAGCCCCAGCATCCTGGCCAAGCCTTTCCTCTCGCTGCTACAGTCGGTGCATGAGGGACTGAAGCCCGAACACCACCAGGTTCAGGGACAGCTACAACTATCAGGTTCTTGAACCGACCCGCACAACCCTAATCCTACCTCAACAACAGAATATCATGGGCCACCTCTTACACTAGCATGGACTTGTTTTCTAATGGTGGATTTTTGCACTAATACATTGCTATTTTTGCACGGTCTTTTTCTTTTCATTGTCCAGTGGACTTTTGGTGTAATTTATGCTTTTGCATATTGTCTGAGTCTATATGCCCGATAGGCTGCTGCAAGCAATATGTTCTTATACTTGCACCTCATAATACTTATTTATGCGTATGACAATAAATATGACTTGACCAGGAGACATTTCCATGTGCATTGGCCAAATGTACAGACAAGGGGGCAATGTTAATTGGCCTACATCATCAGCTAAGTTATTTTCCACCTTTATGGCAGAGACCAGACTGATTCTTTTGTCAGCACATCAAAAGTGTTCACAATCCCTCTATTTCTTCTGCTCATTAATAAATAGAGTGTTTGTGTGCTCAAAGAGTCAGCCCTCACAGCATTAATGTTTAGTGGAGACGCAAGAGACTGCAGATGCTGGAACCTTGAGCAAAAAACAAAGTCCTGGAGGAACTCAACGGGTCAGGCAGCATCTGTGAAGGGAATGGGCAGGCATCATTTTAGGTTGAGACCCTTCTTCAGACTGATCGCAGTAGTGGGGAGAAACTGGTGAAAAGAGACATGGGGTTGGGACAAAGCCTGGCACCCTGTACAAATGATGCCTGACCTGCTGAGTTCTTCCAGCAGCTTGATTTTTGCTCAATTAACTTTGAGTCCTCCAAATCTTTTGCATCATTAAAGTGAACTACTTTGTCGCAAAAAAATGTAACAATTGAAACTGTCTTTAATCATTTGATTTAGGTTAGTTTAGAGATACAGCACGGAAACAGGCTCTTCTGCCCACCGAGTCCGCACTGACCGGCGATCACCGCACATTAATACTACCCTACACACACTAGAGACAATTTTACATTTATACATTGATATCAAGCCAATATCAAGCTACAAATAAACCCATCTGTCTTTGGAGTGTGGGAGGAAACCGAAGATCTCGGAGAAAACCCACGCAGGTCACGGGGAGAATATCAAACTCTGTACAGATGGCACCCGTAGTCAGGATCGATCCCGGGTCTCTGGCGCTGTAAGGCAGCAACTCTACCGCTGTGCCACCATGCCGCCCTAAGATGCCGCCCTAACATAGATGTTATCTTTGTTCTTAAAAGTATAAAAATTCAAGGTACTTTGAGTTCAAGGAGGTTCTATTGAGAGTTTCTCCCAGGAGAGAGGCTTCCCCCAGGTATTCTCCTGAATGCGTGCATGAATGAAGACCAGTTATATCTACATTCCAGTCTCTGCGTGGCTCATTCAAAGTCACAACATTTTAGCTCTTCAGAGAATGATCACACAACCACGATTCTTCTGATCCAGGCGGTACAATTCACCTCAGTCCAGTCCAACGGAACGGATCGCAAAATACCAAAGAATCATGTCACCAGGCTGAGGTGGTCTTGGGTTACTTGGCAACAAGGGACTGCCCCAGGGATGTGTGCCACAGAGCGAAATGATTTGAAGTCTTGTCCTGTCGGCCTGATGCAGGCAAAGTAGGAAATGTGACAAATAGAATTAACCACTTGCACCTCTCTCATACAAGTTTGTTTTCCTATTTTTCAGCCTTGTTCCAAAATGCTGGATTATGGATGATCTCCAAACATTGATTTGTGTGTTTTTTGTTCTATGTTTAAAAAGGTATCATTCTCACGCTAGCATCTGTGTACTGTAAACTTTAGACTTTTGGACTTCAGAGATACAATATGGAAACAGGTCCTTCAGCCCACCGACTCCATGATCTGGAGTACCGAGACCACACCTGGAGTACTATGTGCAGTTTTGGTCTCCAAATTTGAGGAAGGACATTCTTGCTATTGAGGGAGTGCAGTGAAGGTTCACTAGGTTAATTCCCGGAATGGCGGGACTGTCGTATGTTGAAAGACTGGAGCGACTGGGCTTGTATACACTTGAATTTAGAAAGATGAGAGGGAATCTTATAGAAACATATAAGATTATTAAGGGATTGGACAAGCTAGAGGCAGGAAACATGTTTCCCGATATTGGGGGAGTCCAGAACCACAGTTTAAGAATAAGGGTAAGGCCATTTAGAACGGAGATGAGGAAAAGCTTTTTCACTCAGAGAGTTTTAAATCTGTGGAATTCTCTTCCTCAGAAGGCAGTGGAGGCCAATTCTCTGGATGCTTTCAAGAGAGAGTTAGATAGAGCTCTTAATGATAGCGGAGTCAAGGGATATGGGGAGAGGGCAGGAACGGGGTACTGATTGTGAATGATCAGCCATGATCACATTGAATGGCAGTGCTGGCTCAAAGGGATGAATGGCCTCCTCCTGCACCTAGTGTCCCGTACACTAGCACTATCCTACACACTGGGGACAATTTACAGTTTACAGGAGCCAATTAACCTACAGACCTGTACTTTTCTGGAGTGTGGGAGGAAACCAGAGCCCCTGGAGTAAACCTATGCAGTCACAGGAAGAATGTACAAACTCCATACAGACATATACTGGGTTTGATCCATAGTCAGGGTTGAACCTGGATCTCTGGTGCTGTAATGCAGCAACTCTACTGTGGCAACACTGTACTTGTATCAAACAGTTTAAGTGTACTTAGGAAAAGTGTAGCTAAGGACCATTTCAATTCAGTCATATTCCCGTTTACATTTGAATTTTGTGAGAGCTGATTTATGATGATGAATCAACTCAGGGGGAAAAACGTGATTGCAAGTCAGAAGCCCTCCCGGCCCTAACCTCCTTACCAGACTGTTTTATAACATTACTTTTTTTACAACGCAAGGTTTGTTTAGGAATGCAACTATTGTGTTATAGAAGAACAACCTGTATTTGGTCATTCTTAGATTAGATTCAAGATTCAATTTAATTGTCACATGTACCAATTAAGGTACAGTGAAATTTGAGTTACCATACAGCCATACTAAGTAAAAAACAACAAGACACCACCGCCATGTAAAATAAAGTTACTGTGCATTACCTGGTACTACTCTGGTTCTGTCCGTTGGTATTATCTGATACTAGAGTGGTACTGTGTTTCAGATTTATTTGGTTCTAGCTTGTTACTGTATCTCCATAATCCTCACTTGGTACCCTGTATCTGACTGGCATCTGATTAGTGCAGAGATCTTCCCAGAGCAGAGTTCTCTGAGGTAACCCTCAGTAAGAGCAGTAAGAGCAAAGGCTACTTTCTGGTCACGAGGTAAATGTAAAGCAACCAGACCGGTTAACACAGTGGCTGAGGTCCTAAGCTGTGACTCAACCATGCCCTGCAGTACAGAGCAGTGTAGGAAAAAAAAGTAGTAACCTTGTGCATGATGCCCTGATTTGAAAATGTCACAATTTCAGTATAATTTAAATTAATATATCCATTTTCTGCAGTTGACCAGAGTTGGGATGGGGTAATTAGATGGTGTAGCTGTTCTGATGGTTCATATTTGCAAGAATATATCTAATCTCAAAATATTGGAACTCCCCTTTAACCTCTGTATTTAAGTGGGGATCATAGATTCTGTCCTCTCATTTCTGTCTAATTCAAAAGAGTCCACAGGTTTTAATCCAGTTTAGATTACTGCCTGGAAACAAGCCCTTTCTGCCTACAAAGTCCATGCTGACCATCAGTTGCCCATTCACGTGAGTTCAATGTTATCCCACTTTCTCACCACCTACATACTAGGTATTTATTTCACAAAATGCTGGAGTAACTCAGCAGGTCAGGCAGCATCTCAGGAGAGGAATGGGTGATGTTTCGGGTCGAGACCCTTCTTCAGTCTGAAGAAGGGTCTCGACCTGAAACGCCACCTATTCCTTCTCTTCGATTTGTACCAGCATCTGCAGTTATTTTCTTACACCTACATACTAAGGGTAATTTACAGAGGCCAATTAACCTATGAACCCGCATGTCTTTGGGATGTGGGAGGAAACAGGAGCACTCAGAGGAAACCCACGCGGTCACCGGAAGAACGTACAAACTCCACACGGACGGCAGCTGAGGTCAGGATCAAACCCAGGTCTGTGGCGCTGGGAGGCACCAGCTCTGCAGCTGTGGCACTATGCTGGCCAAGGGAGAGGGGGAAGACCGGGAGTGGTGAGGAGATATCGGTGTTTCAGGAGCAGGCCCACTGTCTGCAAGCTCTCAGTGGCAACATGTCTGGTGAGTGTTCCGCTCAACATCAGACTTTCAAAGAAAGTATTTGAATGTGATGATTGTACACATAACTGCTGGCAGAAATGGAGGAGGGCAGGTAAGGACATTCCATCAAGGTGACTGTATCATGGCTCAGAATTGCCTCCAATAACTTGCCTGCGTCAGTTGTCCGGCTGTATAGGAAGGAACCGCAGATGCTGGTTTAAACCGAAGATAGATACAAAATGCTGGAGTAACTCAGCAGGGCAGGCAGCATCTCTGGAGAGAAGGAATGGGTGACATTAGAAGGGTCCCGACCCAAAATGTCACCCATTCCTTCTCTCCTGAGATGCTGCCTGACCTGCTGAGTTACTCCAGCATTTTGTGAATAAATACCAGCATTTTGTGTCGATCTCCTGTTGTTCGGCTTTCTGGTGCTACTGCTGATCTTGGGACTAAGCGGTGAGACTATGTAAACCATGTAGGAATAATATTTACAGGTTTTACATTTTCCTTGGTCAAAGAAAGACAACCACAATCTCGAAATATTTGTGGGTGGATGTGTAATGTTACCACTGGCCTCTCTGGCGAATGGAAACATGTTGTTGCTGCCCCCGCGGTCCTCTGTGATACACTGCATGCATGGTCGTATCTGTCAGACTGTTGGGCCTACGTTAGAGTGTCACAAGTCATACCTTCAGTGGATATCCCTCATTCCCAAGGTTTTGCCTTAATGCTTGCACTGTAGTACTGCCTGCTATGATATCTTTCCGGCTGCCACACAACTAGCCTGCAAAGCCCCCACCACTTTGGGGACGACTACTGTCTGTAACCCACCCCAATGCTGGAAGTGTAGGAAGGAACTGCAGATGCTGGGTTAAACCAAAGATAGACACAAAATGCTGGAGTAACTCAGCGGGCCAGGCAGCATCTCTGGTGGGAAGGAATGGGTGACGCTTCGGGTCGAGACTGTTCTTCAGCCGTGCTGCAAGTGTCAGATCCAGCCTGAGGAACCCTGAGGCACGTCTGGAATTGCTTCAGTCACCTGTGGCTGCCTCCCTCAGTGCAGCCTGTGAAACTGTGCAATAAGTTCAGAGGTTCAAGTCAAGTCAAGTCAAATTTATTTGTCACATACACATACTCGATGTGCAGTGAAATGAAAGTGGCAATGCCTGTGGGTTGTGCACAAAAATAATTACAGTTACAGCATATAAATAAAGTTAATAAGTTACTAAACATAGCACAAAAAGTGTCGACAAAAATTTAGTCTCTGGGGTTATCAAAGTTGACAGTCCTGATGGCCTGTGGGAAGAAGCTCCGTCTCATCCTCTCCGTTTTCACAGCGTGACAGCGGAGGCGTTTGCCTGACCGTAGCATCTGGAACAGTCCGTTACTGGGGTGGCAGGGGTCCCTCATGATCTTGCTTGCTCTGGATCTGCACCTCCTGATGTATAGGTCCTGCAGGGGGACGAGTGTAGTTCCCATGGTGCGTTCTGCCGAACGCACTACTCTCTGCAGGGCCATCCTGTCCTGGGCAGAGCTGTTCCCAAACCAGACTGTAATGTTGCCGGACAGGATGCTCTCTACAGCCCCAGAGTAGAAGCAATGAAGGATCCTCAGCGACACTCTGAATTTCCTCAGTTGTCTAAGGTGGTAAAGGCACTGCTTAGCCTTACCCACCAGTGCGGCAATGTGCGTTGCCCACATCAGATCCTCTGCGATGCGGACTCCCAAGTATTTGAAACTGCTCACCCTATCCACAATAGACCCATTTATCTCCAGTGGCGTGTACATCCTTGGATGTTTAGCCCTTCTGAAGTCCACAATCAGCTCCTTTGTTTTAGTGACATTCAAGAGGAGGCTATTGTCCTGACACCAGAGTGCCAGATCAGCCACCTCCTCCCGGTAGGCCTTCTCATCGTTGTTGGAGATCCGGCCGACCACCACAGTGTCATCAGCAAACTTGATGATGGAGTTTGAGCTGAACCTGGCCCTACAGTCATGTGTGTACAGGGAGTACAGTAGGGGGCTAAGGACGCAGCCCTGGGGGGATCCTATGTTCAGGGTGAGGGAGCTAGATGTGTGTTCCCCCATCCTGACCACTTGGGGCCTGGCAGTGAGAAAGTCCAGGACCCAGGCACACAGAGGGGTGCTAAGCCCCAGTTCCAGCAGCTTCTCAACCAGTCTGCTGGGGACTATTGTGTTGAATGCTGAACTAAAGTCAATGAACAGCATCCTCACATAGCCCCCCTGGCTGTCCAGATGAGAGAGAGCGGTGTGTAGAACCTGGGAGACCGCATCATCCGTGGACCTGTTCGGACGGTATGCGAACTGTAGTGGGTCCATGTTGCGAGGAAGGAGGGCGCAGATGTGCTTCTTGACTAGCCTCTCCAAGCATTTCATGACAACCGAGGTGAGGGCCACCGGTCGGTAGTCATTTAAACACGCTGGAGAGGCATTCTTTGGCACCGGTACAATGATGGATCTTTTGAAGCATGCAGGGACCACGGACTTTGCCAAGGAGAGGTTGAATATTGTGGTGAGCACTGGAGCAAGCTGAGTAGCACAAGACTTTAGTACTCGCCCAGATATACCATCTGGGCCTCCAGCTTTCCTCGTGTTCACACGCATCAGAGCCCACCTCACCTCATGCTCGGACACCGAGAATGTGTGCACATCCCCGGCGGTGGATCCCCCTCCAGCCTTGCTAGCCAGCGCCCCTTCGGTGCTGTTTTTAGACGGCGAGCTGGTGGTGTTACCCGTCTCAAACCGTGCGTAAAAAGAGTTCAGGTCATCAGCTAAGGAGGAGCCGGCACTTCCGGTTGAGGGGGTGCTGGACCTGTAGCTAGTTATAGTCCGTAGCCCCTGCCAAAGGCGCCTGGTGTCCTGCTGCTCCATCTGTGACTCCATCTTGTCCCGGTACCTCTTTTTTGCATCCTTCACTGCCCTTCGCAGTCGGTAGGACTCTCCCTTGTAGTCGTCCATGTTGCCGGATGCCAGGCCGGAGTTGTAAGCAGCGGTGCGAGCATTCAAGGCCACGCGAATAGACCTGTCCACCCAGGGTTTTTGGTTAGGGAAGATACTGACCCTTACCGTGGGGATGATGGTATCGGCTATTGTGGCAATGAAGTCCGTAACCGCTTCCGCAAACTCATTTACGTCTCTGGAACTTGCTTGGAACATGTTCCAGTCGACTTCGCTCAGTGCATCTTGCAGCATGGCCTCTGAATGGTCAGCCCACCGCTTTACGTCCCTCGTCACTGTCGCTTCCCGTACTATCCGTTGTTTGTACTCCGGCAGCAGGAAAATGGCAGCGTGGTCAGATTTCCCAAAAGGAGGGAGAGAAACGGCCTTGTAGCCTTTCCTGAACGGCGTGTAGCAGTGGTCCAAAGTTCTTTCCCCCCTGGTGACACACGTGATGTGTTGGTAGAAGTTGGGCATGACCTTTTTGAGATTTCCCCTATTGAAGTCTCCAGCCACCAGCACAGCCGCATCAGGGTTCTTGTTTTGGTGTTGACACAACACATCGTGTAGGGTGGACAGTGCCACTTCGGTGTCCGCATGCGGTGGGATATAGACGGCTGTGATGATCACCGAGCTGAACTCCCGGGGTAGGTAGAATGGTCGGCATAGGATAGTTAGATGTTCCAGGTCCGGCGAGCAGGAACGAGAAAGCGTCTTAATATTCCCAGGATTACACCAGTTATTATTGGTCAAGAAGCAGACTCCTCCGCCCTTGGATTTCCCAGATTCTTTCGTTCTGTCCGCCCGGAAAACAGTGAAGGACTCGGATGGGCAGATCACCTGGTCAGGCACCAGCGGGGTCAGCTATGTTTCAGTCAGACAAAGGATGTTACAGTTCTTTATGTCCCTCTGGAATCTGATCCTTGCCCTCAGGTCATCCAGCTTGTTCTCCAGGGACTGGACGTTGGCCAGAAGTATGCTGGGCAGAGGTGGACGTAAGGTTTGGGTTCTCAGCCTGTTCCGAACCCCCTCTCGCTTCCCTCGGTGTTTTTTCCGACTTTCCAACTGACCTGCGCTCCCACTGCTGCTGCCGCGGTGCGCTCCTTTGATGATATCTATCGGTATATCGGTGAGTAGATTTTTGTTTAATAGTGCTCCTGTAGCGCTCGAGTTTAATTTTACGAGCGTTTCCCGGTCGTACATTGGTTAATGTTAAGTGCTAGCACACGCTAGAGCACTTAGGGATAATTTTAAAGTAAACATACCAGTTTAAACCGCACAGTTCCCGCAGAGCTACCACGACGGCGACTGGACTGGACCGCGCCATTAGCGATTGGAGCAGAATTAAGCCATCAAGTCTACCCCGCCATTCAATCAAGGCTGATCTATCTTTCCCTCTCAACACCATTCTCCTGCCTTCTCCCCATAACCCCTGACATCCATACTAATCAAGAATCTATCTATCTCTGCCTTGATGTGGCCTCAAACAGCCCTCTGCGACAATGAATTCCACAGAATCGCCGCCCTCTGACTCAAGAAATTCCTCCTTATCCTATACCTCCAATGCTGGTCGAGAAAGAGCCAGATGCAAGAAAAGAAATAATTTCAGCACTGCCACTGTGTTCATGTTCACAGTCAATACAGAAGGTGTCCTTGAAGGTGGCTTGTGGTCATTGCTAATGAGGTCAATTATTTGTCCCCTTGTCACCTTGGTGACATGCAGTCTTCTCACTCACACACCGCTGGCACCCCTTGGCGTTAAGCCTCTTTTCAGACAGATACTCTGGTAGATGTGTAGTCCTCTGCCTGGGCTCAACACGGGACCCTGTCTCTCGAGTTTGACCCCGAACCGTCAGCCCTTCAGTCATCCCCTCGAGAGGCAAATCTTCTATTAAATACGGTTTAGGGAGTAAGTTGGAATCTGCAGCTTAAATGCACCAGAATGACCAGTCAAACAGTGGGACTGAACACAAACTGGAATCATTGCACAGTGCCCCCACGTCCATTGCTAGCGGACATTTAAATTTCCTTTTGATCCTGCAAAAAGGTACAAAGGATTAAGGCTTTAGCACAGCATAGCAGTGATATGTATTAAAGTCTGAGTGTCTCACACAGCTTTAAACTGAATGGCAGCTCTGTTGGCAGGTACAAGAAACCATATTTATTCACCACAGCACATTCCCAAACAGACCATACACGTCGAGAGAATTTGTACATCTTAGTAGAGCAACAAAAAAAAATGAATGCTTCATACAGCTTTAAAAAAAGAATGGCAGCTCTGTTGTGAGAGAAAAGGGAAGCTCAATGCTTCATTTCAGTTCCTGGTAGTTTTAGAATCAATTTTCACAGATGGAGGTTTAATGCAACACAGAACATTCACAACAGTACTGCCCTTGTTAACAGTGTTAGAGTGTCAGTTCCTAAAACTAAACAGCAATCCAAAGGTTTTTGTTAACTTCAATGTAAAAAGAAATATCACAGACCCGTTTTTGTGCTCTCCCAGTCAGATATATTTCCAGGGGCAGTTTTCCAAAGGCACCTTACTCAATCATTGAGCCACACCAACCATTTTCCAGGCACGGTGATCAATGTTATAAGAAATGGGACCTGAGTGTTGGAAAGGACAAAGCTGCTAACTGTCCTCAGTGGGGAGTCCAGTGTTTCAGTTCTCAGTCTATATATCATTGTATAGGTGTGAGGAAGATCAGACCACTTGGCATCATCATTGTTTGCAGCAGTAATGGTAATTTCCACTGTGCAGCATGGGCATTTAGCAAGGTTAGCACAGGGAAAATTAATTACTGTTTAATCGTAAACATGATACATACCATATGCAATGATCAGCTCAACAAAGTTCACCATCAGTTTTATTCTCTCTATTTCATTCTTAGGACAGATGGATTTCTACATTCTATCTTAAGTTCAATTAACTGTTTACAACGATTTTTGTCCCCCGTAAGGAGAAATAAGTACCAGTCCCTCTTCATCTCTCAGTCAAAACTTTGCTATGTATCTTCACTAAACCTGTTTCTTCCTTAATTTCAAGTTTAGTTTAGTTTAGAGATACAGCGCAGAAACAGGCCCTTCGGCCCACCGAATCCATGCCGACCAGTGATCCCCGCACATTAACACTGTCCTACACATTCTAGGAACAATTTACACTTATAACAAGCTAATTAACCTGCATGCCTGTACGTCTTTGGAGTGTGGGAGGAAACTAAAGATCTCGGAGAAAACCCATGGGGTCATGGGGAGAGCGTACAGACTCCGTACAGACAACAGCCGGGATCGAACTCCCGCAGCAACTCCCGGCAGCAACTCTACCGCTGCGCCACCGTGCCGTTCAAATCCTTCCTTTCTACTTTAACCCACATGCACTCACATGGAACTGAAACATAAAACTATCTGATTCACATCAAATATTTCTACAAGTTGAGTATTTACTACACTTCAGGGACATTACGTGGAAGACAGTCTTGTCCAGTGATGAAAATACTTCTAGGTTATAAATTCCACACGTCAGGTAGAGTTGTGGTGACTTCCGTCTACGTTTATAACTTCTGGCAGTGCTTTGATTTTGCACAAAACACCTCCCTGTATTCACCTTATCGATTTCCTTATTTAAATCATTGAACCTTATCCACTTTAAACTTTTTGTTTGCTGTAATTGATTTTGGCTCTCTTCATAAATCAATGTTCAAACAATTTGGAGTCGTTCTCGTCACCTCTAAACCTTTACATTATCTATATTTCTTTTAGACGTACAACAATAAATATGATGAGGCAATAATATTTTTTGCGCTCATCTTTCATGAGTATTTGACATGTCCTTTATTTGTTCAGCTGCGTTTGCTTCTTTTCGTTCATTTAATAGTGTGTTGTTGTTTCATGTTTGATATTAGATCTCTTCAGGGACATTACGTGGATAGTCAAGGTCAAGAGGAATGCTCGGGTCAAGGAGGGTTAAGGAATAAGTAGAAATTTGAGCCTTGCGGGGAAATAAGAAGTTGGTGGGAAGTTTGTGAAGTCAGTGAGGAAGGAGAGGATTGAAGTGAGGAAAGTTGTAAACACGGTGGGAGAAGGAGGGGACAAGAGAGGGAATGAACCACCACAGGGAGGAATACAGAGAAAGGGGGGAAGATGGAGCTGATGGAGAGAAAGGAAGAGAAGATTAATTTAAAGGGAAGAGTAAGAACAGTAGAGAAGAGGAAAGGTATCAAAATAAAGATACATGGGGAGGGATGAAAGACAAGGACAAAAGAATAGAGGGGATTGGCAGATGTTGGGGAAGTCCAGAACAAGGGGTCACAGTTTAAGGATAAGGGGGAAGTCTTTTAGGACCGAGATGAGAAAGTTTTTTTTCACACAGAGAGTGGTGAATCTGTGGAATTCTCTGCCACAGAAGGTAGTTAAGGCCAGTTCATTGGCTATATTTAAGAGAGAGTTAGATGTGGCCCTTGTGGCTAAAGGGATCAGGGGGTATGGAGAGAAGGCAGGTACGGGATACTGAGCTGGATGATCAGCCATGATCATATTGAATGGCGGTGCAGGCTCGAAGGGCCGAATGGCCTACTCCTGCACCTATTTTCTATGTTTCTATTAAGCGAGATGTGGAGAAAAGGAACAGATGGAAGAGACAAAAAAGAGATAGAATGGCAGAGTAATATTGCAGGGAATGCAAGCTGAGCTGTGACAGGCTGGAATAGTGGAAACTCAGAAATATGGAACACAAAAGCGGGTTCCTGGGGATTCATGGAGGTGTCGCTGTTCTCATCAAAGCTTTGATTGTTATGACTGGATTGGCGGAAAAGAGGAGAGACGGTGTAATCCAATTCACAGCCATTAGATTCTCCACCCAAATACTATGTTTCAACCTTGGTCCATAGTTCCAAAGATGGTCTGCAGCTTTCTCCAATACAATGAATGAAAATCTACAAAAAAATCAACATGCGTTTAAGCTACTGACAAAATGGTTCTCCTATGAATGATCCTGAAAATGTTACGCTTCACCTCATGATGTCCATCTAATCATGTGCAAAACATTATTAATTAGTCAAAAAGCCAACTGCTCCAAACAATTAACCTTGTTTATGTAGATAGAAGTTCTACATCATCCATGTGAGATTGGATATTGAATCTAAAGTAAATACTTCATCCGAACGGAGGCACGGTGGCGCAGTGGTAGAGCTGCTGACTTACAGCACCAGAGGCTACTGTGCCACCCCTCAACCTCTGAAGGAAATGATGCTGGTGCTGTAAACCCGCCTCATGAGTTCCCCTTTATAAGAAATATCTGTCAGCTTTTTCTGTAGCTTGCCCAACCCCTTCTAACCATCAATATGACAACCTGACCATTTCTCTCCTCCACTCGCCCTTCCTCCTGATTCCTGGCGACCAAACTCCTGATCCAATGCACCAAACCTTCCATCCCACAACAACGTTCTTCATTCTTGTTAGATCACCTTATTTCTGGTTCTCAACCAAAAACCCTACCCACCGGCATCTGTGCTTGCCACCACTCCCTGAATGAGCCAACCCATATTTACCCGAGTTCCTCCATGCACTCTGTAAAGATGTTGCTCCTGAAGGAAAGACATTGGGCCTTAGTGCTGCAGGCACTTAAACAAATTGTCAGTTGGCCTCATGCAGATTAATGCTTAACACAAGCCGACTACCACCATTCAGTTTATAAGCATGAACAGTCGGTGCAGCCAATTGTAAGTCAAATGTGGTTTTTACTTTTTAAAATACAGCGCGGAAACAGGCCCTTCGGCCCACCTAGTCCGTGCCGACCAGCAATCCCCGCACATTAACACCATCCTACAAACGCTAGGGACAATTTGCACATACACCAAGCCAATTAACCTACAAACCTGTACGTCTTTGGAGTGTGGGAGAAAACCAAAGATCTCGGAGAAAACTCAAGCGGTCGCGGGGAGAACGTACAAACTCTTTACAGAGAGCACCCATAGTCAGGATCGGACCTGGGTCTCTGCCGCTGCAAGCGCTGTAAGGCAACAACTCTATTGCTGTGCCATCGTGGTCGGCAGTTATATTCTAACCATGCTTTCAACAGAGGGTATCGGAAAGCCCACAAAACCCATCGATGCACTGTCAACCTTCAAAGCATGTTGAAATGCCACTCCAACTGAGCAATTACCAGTTGTTAATAGGCAATCTGCCTTACTCTGTCCTGTTGTTTCATTTCTAATTTCAGCAGGTGAGATAACAGCTGCAATCTAGTCAGCTACGTCAAATTGCATTAAGACAAGCTCTTCATTAGTCCAAGTGACAAAATGCTGCTTAACTCGGAGTCACAAGTCATGGGAAATATCAGGCATCACTTAAAGGGTGAAAATAGTCTCGCTCCATACACGTAAACCGAAAACCAAGGATCAGCCAAAATTGCTGCTCGTCCACATTTCTGAGTCAAGCTGCAATAGGTTGCTGGACAGGAGGGAGTGTGAAGTGAGGAATGGGGAAAGGAGGTCAATTGCTGGGAATGTAGACTTTGGGGCCCTTTAGAGTCAGGCCATACGTACACTAGTTCTTCTGGTTCCGAAAAGGTTAAACCAGTTCTAATTTTGCATTGAGAAGTTTCCTGTTGAAGTCAACTGTTTAAAGACACAGCATGGAAGCTGGCCCGTCGAGTCCATGCTGACTATCGATCACCCATTCACACTAGGTCCATGTTACTTCACTTTTGCTTCTACTCCCTACATACTAGGGTCAGTTTACAGAGGCCAGTTAACCTACAAGTCCGCACGTCTTTGGGATGTGGGAGGAAACCGGGGCACCTGGAGGAAATCCACGCGGTCACAGGAAGAATGTGTGAACTCCACATAGACAGCAACCGAGATCAGGATCGAAGCCAGATCTCCGGTGCTCTGAGGCAGCTGCTCTACCAGCTGCGCCACTGTGGTAGCCCTCTGCACAAGAGGATTTGTCTGAGGTGATAGCAGTTTAAAACAATCAATTATCAGCATAATCAAAAGCCATCTAAACCCCTGGAGCAAGTGTCAAAATATACTGTATACAGTCTATGAAAACATTAGTTTAGTCTATTAGTTTAGAGATACAGTGCGGAAATAGGCCCTTCGGCCCACCGAGTTCGCACCGACCAGCGATTCCCACACATTAACACACTATCCTACACACACATGGCACAATTTACACTTATACCAAGCCAATTAACCTACAAACCTGTACGTCTTTGGAGTGTTGGTGGAAACCGAAGATCTCAGAGAAAACCCACGCGGTCACGGGGAGAACGTACAAACTCCATACAGACAACACCCGTAGTCGGGATCGAACCCAGGTCTCTGGCGCTGCAAGTGCTGTAAGGCAGCAACTCTACCGCTGTGCCACCATGCCGCCCTCTAACTAAATTCTCTTACTAAATATAAAATACCAAAGGGCAGGTCACTCCTACTGCAATAAAGCAAAACCCACGATAGCAATTGCTAACCTCTTTTTTTTACCTCTCCCAATTTGTTTTTACATTGGCTTCAATATCTATATCAAAATCGGGTTTAACATGAAATGTGTTCCTCCAATCTGATCAGGACCTGCAGAGATTTCAATGTATATTTCCAATCCTCAATTAACCACACACACACAAAGTAAGGAACTTTAAAAAAAAATCTGAGTGAACTGTTTCTCATGAAACGACTTCAGACTAACCATCGAGAGACACATGAAGGACATCTGCGTAAGTAGCTAATGACTGAACACATTACCAGGGTTGCAACATCTGGAGCTGCCAGATTTTGTTCACATGGTGCATGTTGATCAACACTGCAGGTACCAAACCACTTTCCTAAACAACCGCCTCCGCATGTTGCACCAGCTCCATTATTCAGAATAGTGAGTGCATGTTAGCATCTAAAGCCTGGCACTTATGCAGAGTGGACAAATTATGGCATCAATCAGTGTTCACTGCTGACAAATTGAGCTCAATGCTCCAGCTAATGCCCTCTCTTAACCTTGCACAGCTGAACATGTGTTCAGCAGCAGGAATGACTACTGCCACTGCTGTTTGACAGGATCATCAACGACTGCAGGTTATTTGCTGATTGATACTTTCCAGCTCTTGTGACCTGTGTCTCTGAACTTAAAGTTTGTTAAGACTAATGGCTTTTGGGAGAATTTCATAAGGCTCTGGGCCTAGGTGGTTCAGGCTGCAACACCTCTCTCTCAGGAGGATACCAGATTCAGGGTTCACAGAACTGCTGTCACTCCTTAACCTCAGCACCTAAGTAATCTGTTGAAGATGAATTACTGTAGCCTTGTCATCTTCAAAGCACCTTTAAGCACCGTTGCCAGAGCCATAGCTATTCTGTGGTTGAATGACCATGACAGCACTCTATACATATACTGGAGCAGTGCGACATTAGTTTGTTTTTGCTTATGCTGCAATGGAAGCTAACTTTTTTTGCTATCAAATATTGCTAGTTGCCTTTGCAAGAATGGTGATTAATTCCATTCAAGAAGGAATGGCCTCCAAGCTCTGTGTGAGGTTCTGAACAAGGATGCTTCCAGACCTCCCCTCTGCTGCCAAGATTGCCTCAAGTTTTCTGAAAGCCTTACTGACACTGAAAGCACTGCAAATCAAATTTTCCTTTGTCAACACAAGAGACTGCAAGTGCTGGAGACAGGAGCAAAAACACAAACTGCTGGAGGGACTCAGTGGGTCAAGCAGCATCTGTGGATGCAAAGGGACGGTCAACCTTTTTGGGTCAAAACAAAACAGGCTGCCCCACTGAAGTCCTCATTGGGGTCTTCCAGAATAGAACTATTGCATGATTTCACCTTGGGATTTGGCTTTTTTTGGGATACATTTCAGTCTGAAGAAGGGTCTCGACTCGAAACGTCACCCATTGCTTCTCTCCAGAGATGCTGACTATCCCACTGAGTTACTCCAGCTTTTTGTGTCTATCTTCGTTTTAAACCACCATCTGCAGTTCCTTCTTGCACACTTATGCAACCCCTGATTGAATGCCACGTGAGATTAGTGAATCATATGGTTGGGTCTTGGGTCTTAGTAATGTCTTATCCAATGGAAGTGAGCTCCACCATCTCCATGAGTAAAGGCATGTTGGGCATGTGCTTCTGGCTATTACTGTACACCATTTTGACCTGTGTCTGTGAACTTAAAGTTTGTTAAGACTAAAGGCTTTTGCTTTTAAGGTTTGTTAAGACTAAAGGCTTATGCTGCAATGGAAGCTAACCTTTTTTGCTATCAAATATTGCTAGTTGCCTTTGCAAGAATGGTGATTAATTCCATTCAAGAAGGAATGGCCTCCAAGTTCTGTGTGAGGTTCTGAACAAGGTTGCTTCCAGAGCTCCACCATCTCCATGAGTAAAGGCATGTTGGGCATGTGCTTCTGGCTATTACTGTACACCGTTTTGTCCAACACGAATAGGGAAGATTAGTGAGAAGCACATTCACGTGGGTTACCAATTGTGGCTGATGAGTTGGCAGTGTACAAGGTGAAGTGACAAAGCTGCAGTAGACCTGTCCATAGGAGATGTGGACAACAGTGTGAATGGAAGGCCAGAGATGAATGGTAGTTGAGACCTCGGTACGCGTGACAATAAACTAAACTGTAAATTGTAAACTGTCAACAAAACTGTAAACTGTAGTGGAGGAGGTCTGGTACATTGAGTGGAGTCTGAGGTTTGTGGAACATGGTACATGAGGTTGACCACATGTACGAGGTCACGATGCAGCATTGCATTCAAGTGCTCAGACCTTAACTACCAAGACTAGATGTGCCTGTACCATCTCAAATGTAAAGACAAGCTTTAATGTTCTACAGATTAGCTTTAATGAAGTTGGGCTGAGTGATGTTGGGCACAAAGATGAGGTGGTAGGTTGATGAACGGATGAGATCATGTTGTCGGTTCATGCCAATCATATGAACCCACAGGCCGCTCCAAACTGGCACTTATTTCTCAGTGTAGGAAGGGTCTGCAGATGCTGGTTTACACTGAAGATAGACACAAAATGCTGGAGTAGCCCAATGGAACAGGCAGCATCTCTGGATAGAAGGAATGGATGATGTTTCAGGTCGAGACCCTTCTTCAAATTTAGAGTCAGGGGAGAGGGAGTCGGGTCAAGACCCTTTCTTCGGCATAAAATTGCATATTTGGACATTTTTCCAGAAGTGTGGTCTTGTGTTACACAGATTCCCAATGCTAAATGCGGAAAACATGCATCTAAATCCTCATTAATCACTTGAAGCAAGCTAAGCATTGGTACTTGGTGCCAGCTCAAAGTTTCCTCTGTGCCTGCAGTGTCCTATCTAAGCAATAGTATAATTCTGACAAACAGCAAACGGAACATAGTGTGTCAAGCAGTACCTATGGAGGCAAAGCTATAGTTGACATTTTGAGGTGAGACCCTGCATTGCGTCTCAGACGAATGTATGCATTGGATATAAGAAGATAGCAACTTTCTGTATGCTACTGAAATAGTTTTGTTTAGATTGTTTTAGAGATCAGCATGGAAACAGGCCCTTCGGCCCATCGAATCCATGCCAACCAGCAATCACCAATGCACTGATTCTATCCTACACTCTAGGGACAATTTACAGAAGCCAATTAACCTATAAAACTGCAGGTATATGGAGTGTAGGAGGAAACCGGAGTGCCCAGAGAAAACGCCGTGTTCACAGGGAGAACGTACAAACTCTGTACAGACCCATGTCTCTGGTGCTGTAAGGCAGCAACTCCACCGCTGAGCCACTGTGCCCCCCCCAAATAAAAATAATTAAGCTAGTGGCTGAAAAAGATGTAGAGAGTTTAGTGGATTGAACCACTACCCTCATCAACAATTGGCAAAGCAAAGAGAATAGTGGATAGAAATAAATCATAAAAGATAGATTCATGAAGGGTATGGCTAAGTTATCAATCTAACATTAGTTTACTTTGAAGTGTGAAAAGGGTGAGGTAACAGTTTTCAATAATGCCTTTGATATTCTTTCTGTCGAAACCTGGTATTAAAATTAGTTTGAGAAATAATTTACAATGAGAATGTTGATGTATGACCCATCGAACCTAAGTTATGGTACAGAAATTGTCCTCTCTTCAAATCTTCAAATCTTAAATACAATGGAGAGAGAAACTCCATTTGTGGTAAATTGGTACTGTTCAAATCATGAAATGGCAGAGTTGATAACAAAACACCACATTAAACTATTTAATTCCCCACACTAAAATTCAATTGTAGATTTAACATTAATAAAGATCTTTGTCTGAATATTTACTGTTGAGCACTAAAACCTTTGCTAGAATTATATAAAATAAACATAATCTATGTTTTATTGATCAATAGGTTAAAGGTCTTAGTACATATGTATGCATGGAAGTTTGGAAATATTTTAAGGTGTATTCACACAGGCTACTGTATAGAGAGAAGAGATTAAAATAAAAGGACCCATGCTTAAATTTGTATTTATTTTAAATGTCCAGTTTGGGCTGCGTGTATGTTATTTTTATACAATTATCATTGACTACCAAGGATATCCCCCCAAAATCATTAGCTGGGGTTTCCACAGGAGTGCTTCTAATCTAGTTTAGTTTAGTTTAGTTTAGTTTCAAGATACAGTGTGGAAATGCTGTGACTTCACCAGAATCTTGGTAATCCACTCACCAACATTAAATAAGATTTATATTGAAAGTATTATCACCGGATGGACTTGCCTTATTATTGTATGGTTGTAAATTTAACACTGAGACTTATGGATTTTGAATTATACAGAATATCAACTTGCTCAAACTATAGGTGATGAATATGTAATAGTGTGTGTTTAAGAATTCATTTAATGGATATAAATTAAATTAAATAATTAAAAACAAAATCAAATCTTCATCTCCACTTACATATTCCAACCAGCTTGGCGGACCTATGCAGGCATAACTGATCTTAGGCTGTGAGCCGGATGTGAAGTGTGTCTGCAGGAGGAGTGGTTAATTACACTTAGTTTAAGAGGGCCCTCAGCATTGGCAAGATCAAAGTCCTCTTCCATCACAAGGCCCTGAAAAACATAGATCACTTCTATATTTCAGGAGTATTCTTGCTATTGAGGGAGTGCAGCGTAGGTTCACCAGGTTAATTCCCGGGATGGCGGGACTGACATATGATGAAAAAATGGATCGACTGGGCTTATATTCACTGGAATTTAGAAGGATGAGAGGGAATCTTATAGAAGCATATACAATTCTTAAGGGATTGGACAGGCTCGATGCAGGAAAAATGTTCCCGATGTTGGGGAAGCCCAGAATCAGGGTTCACAGTTTAAGAATAAGGGGCAGGCCATTTAGGATTGAGATGAGGAAAAACGTTTTTACCCAGAGAGTTGTGAATCTGTGGAATTCTCTGCCACAGAAGGCAGTGGAGGCCAATTCACTGGATGTTTTCAAGTGAAAGTTAGATATTGCTCTTAGGGCTGCTTACATTGAGCATGATCAACATCAGACTCGCAAAGCACTCTATTCTCGATCGGTTATAGGAGGAGATTTATAGGCATACAGAGAAAGAGTTTGAAGAATGTACCTCAAAGCTTCCTTGAAGAAGTATAACGTCCCCAACTTACACCGGCTTAAGATGGAGAAGGAACATTGAAGATGGCACTGAAAACCTCAAGGCCATGCATCAGTCACATAGAGAAACCCCTGTATAGGTAATGGAAGAAGTGCACCACTTCACAAACAGCCCACCAGTGGAAGAGCCTGTGGTTCCCACATTGGCCCCATTAACCACCTTACAATCTACTAAACTGCAATGTAAGCAGCCTCTCCACATTCGCGAGGGACTGCTTAAGCAGTCTTTTCTGTAGCTTACTTCCTCAGTAACTTCTTCAGTAGATTGAGCCTTATCTTTTATTCATCAAGTTGTGTTTCACATTTTCAGGGTTAAAGCTGCAGTGATAATGTATTCTTTAGCCATGAAATAGTTTCTACTCCATTGCAAAACACCACAAAAGGCAGTGTTAAGATCCTGATCGAATTTCAGAGAGAAACTGCACAAGGCTCCCTTTTTCCCAAAGGACACCACCTCAAATTGCTTCATTTAAACTCCACACGATGTATAACACCATTTCGATGGTTGACAAGGTTGACAAAGCAACATGGTGTCAGTTGGAGTCTGTAAGTCTCTCTCACATTGACTCAAAGGTTACAAAGTAATTGACTGAAATTGAGCTGAGCTCACTCTGATTAGAGGTTTAAATTCACCACAAGAAAGAAATTAGGAAGAAACTGTCAGCTCCAAATAGAAATTGTCTCTTCTAAACTGAGATCAGGGGCTGAAGTACAACTACACCGCAATTCTCTTTCCAATAAAGTTGATTTCCTACAACTGCTCACTCCTTTTCTGCTGCTGCAAATCACTGGATGATTCCCAGCTTCATTCGAATTTTTGGGCCTCACTCAATCTTTTTTATTCCCAGTAGATATTCTCATCGGGTTGAGTAACTTAATTGTTTGTTGATTCAAACTAGATTCAGTTAACTTTCCTCGGTAGCTTGCGTCCCTTGGCATGTACTTTGACTTGGCACAGTGGTGCAGATAGTGAATGCCAGTGCTTCACAACCTCAGTGACCGAGGTTCAATCATGACCTCCGGTGCTGGCTGTGTGGACTTTATTGCAGTTCCTCATTGACCCCATCAGTTTCCCCTGAATTGTCTGGTTTCCTCCCAGTGGTAGCCAGTTTAACTGGCTGGTGTAAGTTGTTCCTTGTGAAGGTGAATGGCAAGGAAATCGAGGTGGAAGGGGGTGTTCATGGGGATGTCAAAGAGACTTTTAGATAGGAAGATGGAAGTGCAGGGAATACAGGGATATGGATCATATATCATATCATATATATACAGCCGGAAACAGGCCTTTTCGGCCCTCCAAATCCGTGCCGCCCAGTGATCCCCGCACATTAACACTATCCTACACCCACTAGGGACAATTTTTACTTTTTTTAAACATTTTTACATTTACCCAGCCAATTAACCTACATACCTGTACGTCTTTGGACAGGCAGATAAGATCAGTTTAACTTGAAACCATATTCAGCACAGATATTGTGGGCCAAAGGGCCCGTTCCTAAGCTGTACTGTTCTATATTCTATGTATTAGTGTAGAGGAGCATTTGATGGTCAGTGTAGATGTGGAGTAATGGGCCTGTTTCCTTGCTGTATAGACATAGAGTCATTTCAGTGGCACAGTTGATGATTTCAAACAGCATTTCATACTGCCGTTTGAAATCATCAGCTGCATTCACGTCTTTTTTTTTCTTCAATTCCCCTTGCTTCTATTTAAGAGGTTTATAATTCCGCTTCATCGTGACTTATTAGAGAGTTTGCCTCTCTGTGATACTCTGCTTCCTTGTCTCCTTAGATAGAACTTACATGTTTTGATGTCTCAAGAGGTAAGACAGCTTTAATATCATGCTCAAACGGATCTTTGCAGCCAGGTTATCTTCATGTGTTGCTTTTAATACCTTGAATTTGATCACAGCCAGCTTATGCCAAGGTAGATTTTAATTTGATCTCTACACTCTGGTTAAATATGACTTTTTAATTCCATTTTAATTTTTCTTTTCCCTTTCCCTCACTCCTGTACAATACTGTTAGGCAAAGATTAATCAGCATTAAACAATGCTAAGAGACTATAGCAGTCTAATTCCAAAGTTTAATTTGTTCTGGTAATGCTTGAACACCTCAAATCCTTCAGAGAATCAATGACAATTGTTCTACAGTTAATCTTAGGAGGCTCTTTCCAAGCACTTTCCAGCCCATTGGAGATCTATCTTCAGACTCTAAACTGGCTAATTAAATTTATTCTTTCTCTCTTCACCAGGTCCTCTCCCTGCTAAGAAAGAAACAACAACTTTTATGCAGCCATTTGGGGTTTTTTTGCATTAATTTGTTGGTGATTTACATTTTCATGCATTTTATTTGTTGCCAAAAAAGTGGAATCCTGTTAATCTCGAGATACTCATTTGAAGTTAATTGTTCCCTCCAAAGAACTTGTTTCACAAGAGTCAGTTTACTCTTCTTAATGAAACCTAATATTTATCAGTTTATGTTCGTGTTCTGATTGTAAATAAGAATTGCAGGCCTAGATTATTATGATCAATGTTGCTATGTAATGGGATTTTCTCCACAATCTCAGTTTGTCCTGGACTCTAACCTATCCTAAATGGCAATGCATTTGTTTAAAGGAGTTGGGGTTTGTCTTATGATGATGTTTATTGGGATTCTGTTCAATGGCTAAGAGGAGAAGCAGAGGCATAAGGTATGTGGGGTGGATGGTTGTGGAATTTTACTCAAGCTCCTCGCTACTCCTTTGATTTAGTTTAGTTTAGTTTAGTTTAGTTTAGTTTAGTTTAGTTTAGTTTAGTTTAGTTTAGTTTAGTTTAGTTTAGTTTAGTTTAGTTTAGTTTAGTTTAGTTTAGTTTAGTTTAGTTTAGTTTAGTTTAGAGATACAGCACGGAAACAGGCCCTTTGTCCCACTGAGTATGCACCAACCAGCGATCCCCACACATTAACACTATACTACACACTAGGGACAATTTTACAATTTTTACCAAAGCCAATTAACCTACAAACTTGTACGTCTTTGGAATGTGGGGGGGAACCGGAACACCCGGAGAAAACCCATGCGGTCACAGGAAGAAAGTATAAACTCCACACAGACCGCACCTGTAGTCAATATCAAACCCAGGTATCTGGCACTGTAAAGCAGTAACTCTACCACTGCGCTCCTTGCCACCCTTTAATAGAAGAACACTTCTGACTGAAGGACATTTAAAAATAATAGGCATCTTGAACATCCAGGTTTTTATCTGTAATTGATGGCCCTGCATTGAAAAGTCAAAACGTATTTGCCCAGCAAACTTGAAGTAGCTTTCTGTGAATTAAAATGTAGGTTTCAAATAAAGTGACATTATTTTGCCAATCTTGCCTCCCTTCTGTTATCATAAGATGCTATACACCCCAACTAATTCCACCATTGGCATTGCAGCAGCCAGCAGTGCGATGGAATTCTCTTCAATTGCCTGGATGAGTACAGCTCCATTAACGATGAAGAAACTCGGTGTTTAGTTTAGTTTAGTTTAGAGTTACAGCACACTTCAGCCTACCGGGCCGGTGCCAACCAGCGATCCCCGCACATTAACACCGTCCTGCAAACACTAGGGACAATTTTTACATTTACCAAACCAATTAACCTACATACCTGCACGTCTTTGGAGTGTGGGAGGAAACTGAAGATCTCGGAAAAGACCCACGCAGATCACGGGGAGAACGTACAAACTCCGTACAGACTTAACCCGTAGTCGGGATCGAACCCGGGTTTCGAGCACTGCAAGCGCTGGAAGGCAGCAACTCGACCACTGTGCCACGATTACCCAAGAGAAAGAAGCCCATTCCCCATCTTTAACATTTGTTTATTCTACTACCAGTGCACAGTGGTAGCACTGTGCACCCTCTGCAAAATGCCTTGCAGTTCCATGCAAGTTATTCTCAATGCAACCTTCACAATGGGTAACAGGTACATTGAAATACTACCACTTGTATGTTCCTCTCAGTAAGTTATACACCACCTTGCCACTGGGTCTACATCCTAGAATTTCCACACAGCACCATGGAAGCACTTTCACCAGAACTGAAGGGTATTCTCAAAATTAAAGGACATTCTTTAAGGAAGGAGATAAAGAGAAATTGCTTTAGTCAGATGCTGGTGAATCTGTGGAATTCATTGCCACAGAAGGCTGTGGAGGCCAGGTCAGTGGATATTTTTAAGGCAGTGATGGGTAGATTCTTGATTAATACAGGTGTCAGAGGTTATGGGGAGAAGGCAGGAGAATGGGGTTAGGAGGGAGAGATAGCTCAGCCATGATTGAATGACAGAGTAGACTTGATCGGCCGAATGGCCTAATTCTACTCCAATCACATAACTGTAGTGGTGCAAAAAGGCAGCTTATTGTTACATTTTTAAAGGCAATTGGGAAACGAGAAATACAGGTTAGCCTTGCCAAGGACGTCCATATCCTGAAAAATTAATAAATAAATAAAAAGACATCTATCACGTCTCATCTTAGAAATTTCCAGCTTAGAAAGATTCAATTGATAACACCTCAAATTTGCCAACTCTTTGAAAGAGCAGTCATTTCAAATTCACTTACTTGCTCTTTTCCAAAGCTTTATAAATCATTCCAGTTTAAGTTTTGTCAGCTATTCCTTCCAATTGCCTTTGTTACATCTGGATGTAATTATTCCAACAGATTCTTGCTTGGCCTCCACTATTCTCCCATTTACAAAGGCTTTGTTATCTGAAACATAATTGCCTGTCATCTAACTTGCATCAAATCCCGACACCATCACCATTATGGCCCCAACGCAGAATGACTTCTAATTAAGCATTTAATATGAAGATCCATTTCGAAACCCTCACTGATTTTGTCCCTTCCTAATTCTGTAATTCCTTCCAGCCCAACCAGCCTCTGAGATATCTGTAGTTCTGTAGGGACACAGGGATTGGTCCAGGCCATCGAACCCTCTGATTGGTAGACCGGGTGAGGTGGTACGCAGGTAAAGGGAACGAGGCAGTCTCGTTTAGTCCTCCAGCGGAGACAGTAAGATTTATGGTTGTCTGTCGTTTGATGCGTTGATTGTCACGGTTGTTAATGTTATAATAAACGGCTACTTCAACGTACTTCATCTTCTCCCGCCATGCCGGTTTCCCCGTCCCCACCCCCGGCAAGGCCCCCCTCTCCTCTCCGCACCCGCTCCGGTCGGGTGGTCCGGACACCTGCCCAGTACCGCACCGAGGGTTCTGGGGGGAGTCATGTAGGGACACAGGGATTGGTCCAGGCCATCGAACCCTCTGATTGGTAGACCGGGTGAGGTGGTACGCAGGTAAAGGGAACGAGGCAGTCTCGTTTAGTCCTCCAGCGGAGACAGTAAGATTTATGGTTGTCTGTCGTTTGATGCGTTGATTGTCACGGTTGTTAATGTTATAATAAACGGCTACTTCAACGTACTTCGCCTACGACTTGCCATAGTTCTTCGTTTCTGGCCTGTTCATCATCCCTGTATCAAATTTATAAATTCCAGTATTGACAACTGTGGATTTAAATAACAAGCCCTCTGCTTTATATTATTCTGTCCTTCTTTCCTCCCTCAAGCCACTCGTTAAAATCTTTAAACATTCAGTCATCTGCCCCATAATCTCCTGATCACTAAGTATCAACATTTTGTTTGTTCCTGTGTAGGAAGGAACTGCAGATGCTAATTTGCACTGAAGATAGACACAAATTGCTGGAGTAACTCAGCGGGACAGGCAGCATCTCTGGATAGAAGGAATGGGTAACGTTTCGGGTCGAGACCCTTCTTCAGACTGCCTTGACTCCCCACATCTTGACTCCATCCTATCTCCTCTGGTCCAATCCCTCCTTGTCTATGTCCAAGTCACCTCACCCACCCTTTGTCTCTTCAATTACTTTTGTTTTCCAGGTCCCCACTCTTTTTTTTTTGGTTACTGCTGCTATGATATTTTAGTATATCAAAAGTGCTACACTAATGCATGTTGGTGTTGTTGCTGTTGTTTATCCAATTTCCTTTGAAGACTACAAATGCATCTATTCCCACCATATTGCTAGCTGCCCATTCTAGACAACAATGACTTGCCAGGGGAAGGACACGGAGGTCTTTGACATTCCAGAGCCTCTTTCTTAGCACAGTATCCCCGTCCTAGGACATTCTGAATCATTATTGTTATACGTGGGATAAGATCTAAAAGGCCATGCCTTTTCAGTTCACAAATAATCCTTCTCCTTTGTTCTAAGGACATATTTTGGAATGCACTTCCACTCATGAAAGACACCTCAACTGCCAAACGACCCTTAATGTGATAGACTTTGCACTGGATACCTAAACACTTCTTAGCAATCTAAACCCAGCACTGTGCCCTGCAGTCACTTCACAGCATACTGTGAAGATAAATATTAGTCAATGAGCCGACATCAAATTCCATTTAATCCATTCGGAGGATCTTATTTCACCTTTATTAATGGTTGATACAAATTGCTTCATTTATTCTGGCACCATTCAATATTATAAGGCCAATCACTGTAAATTTTAGGCTGTAAACAAGCACCGTTAAAATGTTTACCTCTGGAAAGATTTGCTTATTTGTATTGACAACAAATTTATTTGTGTGATGGTGTGGGTGTCAGAAGGCTTGCTCACTTCTTTTGGGATAGCTGTTGCTGCATCTTAAAAAGTGCCTCCTCCGTAAATGAATTAAATCAACTCTGTTTCCTGCTCTAAAAGGTAATCTGTCCTTTCTACTGAATAAAACTAATTATCCAATTTTCTCAAGCTCATTGCTGAGAAAGGCAATTTGCTTTCAGCTTTAATAATAAATACATCTCAAGTGAACGATCCTGAATGCCTTCAATTCATTTAACTTGGACTCGGGAACTCCAGATTAATAGTTCCTACCAGCACAGGAAATGAATGCTTCTCAGTTCAGCTGAAATTGTCACATGGTTTCTGTTGCTGTAATAAACACGGATGTTGGATTCATAGAAAATGGGGGTCCCTGTTCATATTTATACCTTTCAGTTGCCCTGGGATTATTTTCCACCTTTGATAATGCAAAACTAGCAATCTTAAACAGGTTGATTCTGGAGAATGGTCTCAACCCGAAACGTCACCCATTCCTTCTCTCCAGAGATGCTGCTTGTCCCGGTGAGTTACTCCAGCACTTTGTATCCATCTGCGGTTTATACCAGCATCTGCAGTTCCTTCCTACACAATCTTGAACAGGTCACATATTATATCCCTCTTTAAAGTCAGAAGAGCCCTTCATTAGTTCGAAAGTGCATCTTTTACATTAACAAGTCCTTCTATATTTTCCTAATTCGAGTGTTGATGGAATCCATTTTACTAACAAGCTTATTGCTTTGTATCCCCTCTTTAGCATTTAGATGTTCTTTCTTAGTTTAAAGGATAAAATTTGACAAGAAACTGGGCCCATTAGGGCCTGGTTCTTTCAGGCATGTAAATCATGCCAAGATATCATATTTACCTTATTTGATGTATTTGCATCCATTTAAGTGCTGCCCATTGGGAAATTGAAATGGGTATTTCTGGACACTTTATACATGTTTCATTTCCATGTCGTATTTCCCATGTGTGTTGACTTAATCAACATTAGTGGTCATTTCAATTATTTAATGATGGAACTTTGATCTAAAGATAATGACTACCTTCATAATTAACTCAATAAAATGAAGAGTACATCATGATTTAATTGGTGAATTTTACAAGGCTTAAATGTGTTCCCAGCTCCCCAGGATATAAGTCTTAATGTTCAAAAAATCCTCCTGTGAGATTTCTATCAGAGAAACACTGATGCTGGCAGGCCTCGTAAAGGTCAAGATTTTTGTGAACAGGTAGGTATTATTTACTCCTCAACTGTGGAGGAGAAGGCAGCTGCCGATGGTAGGGTCTTAATGCCACCTGCGATCTCAGGCATCATTATATCGCCCCTGCAGTCAGGGTAGATCACCACCTGGAGACCCCTGGTCCATGCACCCCATTGCCATTTTTACAATCCATCCCATTTTCTATGATCCCTCTACCATTCCCCTTGTGCCCATATTATCCACAGCCTGCCATGGTCATAGAGTCATCCAATATGGAAGCAGACTTTTTGCACCAAGTCATCCATGCCAACCAGGTTGTCCATCTAAGCTGGTCCCAAGTGCCCACATTAGCTGTATATATATGATATGATATGATATGATAGGCCCATGTCCCTCTAAGCCTTTCCTATCCGTGTACTGTCGAAATGTCTTTTGAATGTTGTTACTATTGCCAAGAAGAGGTTCTTACTCAAAGACCCAACCCATTTACAACAGGTCATTTTAAATCAATATTAAGTAAAAATTCAAAGCGATCCACTGTTGTTGTGACAATAATGTTTAACATTTTGATGGATGGCATGGTGGCGCAGTGGTAGACTTGCTGCCTTACAGCGCTTGCAGTGCCGGAGACCCAGGTTCAATCCCGACTACGGGTGCTGTCTGTAGTTCTCCCCGTGACCGCGTGGGTTTTCTCCGAGATCTGTGGGTTTCCACCCACACTCCAAAGACATACAGATTTGTAGGTAAATTGGCTTGGTAAATGTAAAAATTGTCCCTAGAGTGTGTCGGATAGTGTTAATATGCGGGAATCGCTGATTGGTGCGGACTCAGTGGGCCGAAGGGCCTGTTTCCGTGCTGTATCTCTAAACTAAACTAAACTAATAACAAGTAGCTGGTGGCAACATTTTCAAATTATGGATGTCATATAAATAGGCTGATTCACTGGCTGAAAGTGCATTTTGTTCCATAGACAATAAATGGTCCTTTAATACTGTCATACGTTTAAATACCATATCATGTGACTTTCTGCAGGGTGTTGAGGGAGAATAGAAGATTCCAGAAGAAGGCTGCTCAGAAAGCACAGATGTAGGCATGCCGGCTCTAAAATGTGTTCCATTAATTAATTGTCTGTTTCTAGGATAAATTGACATTTATTATCCAGTTTCATGGGAAATGAATTGAAAATACCGAGACATGGGTTCAGAATGAGATTGATGAAATGGATGAACACCAGGGGCTGAGCTTGAATTGAATTATTTAACCCAATGGACCACAATTCCTCAGGAGATCTTTTCTCCACAGCTTGCAGCAATATTGTCCCAGTTCTGCATAGTTCACTTCTCATCCCTCCCAATATCCACAACCAGAACTGCCCTGTCAGATCCATTTTTCCAGCCTCCTCTTCTTCCTCAAGTGTTTTTTTCTACATTGACTTTATTTTATCTCCTCTGGTTGCAGCTTTTATTAGTCTTGATGGAATTTCTTCCATATTTAACAGTGTAGTGCAGTTTTTTCCATCAATAATTGTCCTCTTCTGTCGCGTTCATTTTTTGGGAGTGCTTGTTTAGATTTTTTTTTAGATTTAGAGATACAGCGCGGAAACAGGCCCTTCGGCCCACCGAGTCCGCGCCGCCCAGCAATCCCCGCACATTAACACTATCCTACACACACTAGGGACATTTTTTACATATTACCCAATCAATTAACCTACATACCTGTACGTCTTTGGAGTGTGGGAGGAAACCGAAGATCTCGGAGAAAACCCACGCAGGTCACGGGGAGAACGTACAAACTCCATACAGACGGCGCCCGTAGTCAGGATCGAACCTGAGTCTCCGGCGCTGCATTCGCTGTAAGGCAGCAACTCTACCGCTGCGCCATCGTGTCGCCTTACAGGTAACATTGCACGCATGCACATATCATAAATAAATTATGCAACAATGTAAATGACAACAGATTTAAGCTTTCTGGTAAAATAATTAAATGTGAAATAGGCATGTTAATAATTAAACCCGTTGAAATGGAAGTAACACTAACATAAAGATTGTTGCTATGCCTTGGTTTTCATAAGGAAAGAAATGTCAAAGTACTTTTATAGAAAGGAGAAAAACGGAATTTTCTCCCAAAATAGCAAAGCATTTAAAGCACCTATTGTTTTCCATCTGTGCATCAAACTAGAAACCTGTGCTGAATTGTGCATTGCTGTAAGTTGTTGAACTGTTTCCACTAGTCTGTCATCCATGTCATGCAGAGGGCAGCTTACTCTCAACCTCCCCATTATTTTTAAGAATATATTAGCTTGACATCTTGAACTTAAATTTCAGTTGCTGCCAAAAGATAGGGCTTGTACTTCAGGGGATAATTGCCTTTCAACAATGTGATCATTGTTAATGCAACACATCACCCTCTCCTGCTCAGATAGGGAACAATTTAAATGGTTCTGTTTTAAAGGAATGGATAAAGGTGAAAGGCAAAAGGATTTATGGAGAGAACTCCAATTGCCTGGGTAGCTGAGGGCTTAGTTACCAATGATGAAACGTTGCAGGATTGCATAAGAGGGCAGAATTGAAGGAGTGCAAGGCTGACGGAGATCAGGAGGAGAGAGACATGAGAATCTTCAAGATGATGAACCAGGAAAAAAATATAATTCAGATTCAGATAGGTTTATTGCCATATACACCAGGAAGCAACGCCACTCCTTGTACCTATGAAGCTCCTAGAGTAAACAGTATACATGCAGTGATGATAAATACAGCAAGAAAACTGATAAAATGCAGAATGGTGCAAAGATTGTTGTGCAAAGTAGTGCAAAACAATACAAAATTGCAATAATTCAATAACCAAATAAGATAGAGTTAAGAGTAAGAGTATGAGACAGCACTTTGGAAATGGGTTGTAAAAGGAATGCTTGGATTAAGATTCTGATGGCAGTAGGGGACAACTGTTTTTCAGTCTGGACCTTCGTGTTTTCAAGATCCTGTTTCTTCTCCCAGAAGATAGAAGAGAGAAAAGGGAATGGCCAGGGTGGTAGGTCTTCCATGATGATACATCTAGCCTTCCTCATATAATGCACCATAAAGATAGAATGTATGGAGTGAAGTGGCAAGCCTGTAATGGACTGGGCTGTATTCAGCATTCTGCTTGTTCAGGCGTCAAGAGCACAGCAGTTGTCACACCAAGTCAAGGTGCAAACTATGGCAATACCTTCTATGGCACAGCTGCAGTGGTTTAAAAGAATCCTCGTGGGCATGCTGAACCTTCTCAGATGTCTAAGAAAGTGAATGCGCTGATACGCTTTTTATTCACCACATCAATGTGAAAAGATCAGGCTACATTGCTGGTCATATGGATGTCTGTCAACCATCTCTCCGACTGCTCTGAGGATGAGAACAGTGTTGTGCTCACCCACCCACTCCCCCGACTTCCTCAGTCAAAAGCCAACTCCTTCATCTTAATGAAGATAGACACAAAATGTTGGAGTAACTCAGCATCTCTGGAGAGGAATGGGTGACGTTTCGTATTGAGACCCTTTGTCAGACTGAGAGTAAGGGGAAAGAGAAATGATAGATATAGACGGTGATATAGAGAAATATAGAACAAATGCATGAAAGATATGCAAAAAAAGTAACGATGATAAAGGAAACAGGCTATTGTTAACTATTAGCTAGGTGAGAATGAGAAGCTGGTGCAATAGGTGGGAGAAAGGGAATGCTGGGGTTACTTACAGTCTGAGAAATGAATATCCAAACCATTGGGTTGCAAGCTGCACAAGCAAAATATGAGATGCTGTTCATCTTAATGATAGGTTATTGTACTGACACCATGACACAAGGTTGCTGATCACTTTTCAATATTCCATCTCATCATGGTTGTTGATCCAACCAATAAAAGTGGTCTTATTGGAAAACCTAAAGATGGAGTTGGCACTGTACATGGTCACACAGTCATGGGTATACAGAGAATAGAGCAGGGGACTGAGTACACAAGCACCAGAGTGGAGGGACAGGGTGGAGGAAAGGTTAGAACCAATTCCAACCAATTTAGGTCCAGATGCCATTTACAGATGGAATATATTATATTGTTGACAGTGTACTCTGTTCACATATTCTGTTGTGCTGCTGCAAGTAAGAATTTCATTGGTCTATCTGGGACATATGACAATAAAATGCTTTTGACTCTTGAATCCTGAAGCCAAGGTCTAGGGGTTTAGAGACAATCTTATTCAATATTATGCCATTGAAGGCTGAGCTGCAATCAATTACTGGCAACCTGACATGGACATCCTTACTGTCAACATAATCCAGAGCTGAATGCTGCTTAAGAGAGAAGGCATCCTCCATAGACCTGTTATTCTTGTAGGCGAATTGCAGCGTCTAGATGTTGTGAGACTGGCACAGATGTGGGCCATTGTTCATCTTTCAAAGCATTTTATTATGGTTGAAGAATGGGGAAACAAGGAATGGCAGATGCTGGTTTACCAGTGATGTTGCAGCACAATTGGTCAGGTAGCACCTTCAGGATCTGAAGATAGGTCCCGACCCGAAACGTCACCTGTCCATGTTCTCCTCAGATGCTTTCTGACCCATGGCATCTTCATTTCATTACGGTCAATGGTTGAGCAACTCACCAGTAGTCTTTGAGATAGGTCATTTCACAATGTCTTGTGGACTGTAATGATGGAGGTTTCCTTGAGGCAGGTGTGGTCAGAAGACTATTGAAATGAGAGGTTGAAGATATCGGTGAAGTCTCTGACCAGTTGAATGGCGCACAATTTCAGAACCTGTCCAAGGAATCCTTCCGGGCATCAAAATGATCAATGTACGGAGTTTGGTAAGGTTAAGGTAAGGCCAATGGATTTTCAAATGAGCAAACACGAAGATAGACACAAAATGCTGGAGTAACTCAGCAGGACAGGCAGCATCTCTGGATAGAAGGAATGGATGATGTTTTGGGTCGAGAGTCTTCATTAAATGAGCTGCCAGTTTCTGCATGATGGAGAGAGTTTGTAGAGAACTAGATGTCGTCAACATGCATGTGGAGCCCAATGTAATATCTCACTGGTTGGATTGGCATTTTGGAGGGGAATAGTGACATAGGAACACAGGAATAGAAGTGGGCCATTGTTTTTCACCATCCTTCAAATATATCATATGTCTTGTGTGCCTTAAAATTTTTTATTCACCTTTCCCTCAATAACTGTCCAAGAGTAGATGCAAGTATTAACTGAGCAACTCCAACTTCCATTTGCAATTCAAAAAGGAAATATCAACTCTTGTAATTTAATTAAAGGTGGCAGAAGCTCAGCGAGAATGGATGAGAGCAAGCTAAAGCAATTTGCAGCAAACAAATGTGAAAAGAGATAAAAACTCGTAACCCATGGCCATGTTTCACAGTTTCACCAGTGCAGTCCATTAAAAAGTTAAAAGCACTTTATTATTGCACTTCTGCAGTCTGGAGATATATTGCATTATAGAGTACCGAGGCAGAATCCAACTGCTCAATACCTCATTTACATTTCATAAGGCAGGGGTGTGCACTGATAACAAAGTTCAAAATAGACAGTCGTGGTGTTTTATGTTTTGATAATGAAAGTGAAATATTCTGTAATGAGTTGGTGAGGATCAAGAAACCGTAATGGGTTGAAAGGCAGATTGGAATATTTGAGACAATCACAGGCATTAGTGCAAATTTACATGGAATTCATATACATAAAACAGAGTATTATTTGTATCTGGATTTTTTTGCACTGCCCTTTGTGTGTTAGCCCCCAGGCAAAACTTTGCCTACTTTCACGCGACATGTGTCAGCAATAATATTTCTTGTCCGTCCAATGTTCCCCACCTCAACCTACATGAATTTAATACTTCATAAGCAGTTCCTTGCATCTCCAAGGCTTGAAGTGATTTCTAGTAGAGGATAGCTCTGCTTCACCTGAGCAGTCGTTACACATGCATCGTCTCCAGTCCCCACAGATGCTGCCCGACATGCTGAATTCACCCTGCACTTTGTGTTTTGCTCAAGATTCCAGCACCTGCAGTTGCTTGTGTCTCCATTCTCTGCTTTAATGACTTTTACTGAACGATACTGGCTGGCCTGGGCAGACAGGAGAGCTCCCCGGCCCTTTCTCAAACAGTGTACATTGCTTTTTAGTTTACATACACAGCATTGAAACAGTTCTGTCCTACACCCTAGGGACAAATTACAGAAGCCAACTAACTTATCATGAACCGCTGCCGCCCACGTCCTTCCCGACCCCTTCACCGCTGCCGCCGACCTTCCCGACCCCTTCACAGCCGCCCACGCCCTCCCCGGCCATCCGCTGACCGAGCCGACCGTCACTTACCCGGACTCCAGGTCCCCACGGGCCTCCCCCAGCGACCGTGCTGACCCGCGCCGCTCCACCGCCCAGCAACAGGTCACAGCCGTCGCTGTACCCGGCCCCCGGGACCAACAACAGGCTGCAGCTCCACCTGGCCCACACACACCGCGCTGGGCCCACAGCCCCCACCAGGCAGAGCCCCTCAGCACTGCTGGGTCCTACTGCCCACCCTCTATTATAGGTAACTGCAGCAGGGGTTCCACTGGGCCTCCCCCTTCCCCCTCCAGCCAGTTGACCCCTAGTGCTCCCCACACCGGTCCTCATGCCCCCCTCTGCCCAGCTAACCCACCACCCCCCCACCATACATCCCCTCCACCTGCCCCCCTGCCTCCATCCGACCCCAACCCCCACCATTGCCGGGTGTTCACCATCCCCCCTGACCTCCCCCTTTCAGACACCGAACGGTCGGTCCTCAGCAGAGGCCTTACCTTTGTTCCCCTCCGCCCCCACATCAACGAGTTCCGCGTCCGCCATGACGTGGAGCTCTTCTTCCGCCGCCTCCGCCTCCGAGCCTTTTACCATGGCAAGGAGTCCCGACCCCCCACTGATGACCCCTTCTCCCGTCTCCAACGGACCCCCTCCACTTTTACCCCCCCGGATGGCCAACTACCCTCACTAGAACTTTTTATTTCAAACTGCCGGCGTGACATCGGCCGCCTCAAATTTTCCACTCCCCTGACTAACTCCAACCTCTCCCCTCCTGAACGTGCAGCCCTCCACTCACTCCGCAACAACCCGGACTTAATAATTAAACCCGCTGACAAGGGAGGGGCTGTGGTAGTCTGGCGTGCTGACCTCTACCGCACCGAGGCCAGACGACAACTATCAGACACCTCTTCCTACCTATCCCTGGACCATGACCCCACCGATAAACACCAGACCTTCATCAGCAGCACCATCACCGACCTCACCAACTCCAGCGAACTACCCCTCAGTGCCTCCAATCTCATAGTTCCCCAGCCCCGCACGGCCCGATTCTACCTCCTACCCAAAATCCACAAACACAATTGTCCCGGCAGACCCATTGTCTCTGCCTGCTCATGCCCCACCGAACTTATCTCTACCTACCTCGACTCCATCCTATCCCCCCTGGTCAAATCCCTCCCCACCTACGTCCAAGACACCTCACACGCTCTCCATCTCCTGGATAACTTCCGGTTCCCAGGCCCCCACTCCCTCATTTTCACCATGGATGTCCAGTCACTCTACACTTCCATCCCCACAAGGATGGTCTCGAAGCCCTCCGTTTCTTCCTCGACCGTAGAACCAGCCAATCCCCATCGACCAACACTCTCCTCCGCCTAGCAGAGCTGGTTCTTACCCTCAACAACTTCTCCTTTGACTCCTCCCACTTCCTCCAAACCAGAGGCGTAGCTATGGGCACTCGCATGGGCCCTAGCTACGCCTGCCTCTTTGTCGGGTACGTCGAACAATCCCTGTTCCAGACGTACACTGGCCCCATCCCCGAACTCTACCTCCGCTACATCGACGACTGCATTGATGCTACCTCTTGCACCCATGCAGAACTCACTGACTTTATACACTTCACCTCCAATTTCCATCCTGCCCTTAAATATACCTGGACTATCTCTGACATCTCCCTCCCGTTTCTGGACCTCACCATCTCCATCACAGGAGAAAAACTAGTGACGGACATTTATTACAAGCCCACCGACTCGCACAGCTATCTGGACTACACTTCTTCCCACCCGGTCCCCTGCAAAAAGTCTATCCCCTACAACCAATTCCTCCGTCTACGCCGCATCTGCGCCCGGGATGAGGTGTTTCAGACTAGGGCTTCCGAGATGTCCTCGTTTTTCAGAAAACGGGGCTTCCTCTCCTCCATTATAGATGAGGCTCTCACTAGGGTCTCTTCTACATCCCGCAGCTCCGCTCTTACTCCCCACCCCCCCCACTCGCAACAAGGACAGGATCCCCCTCGTTCTCACCTTCCACCCCACCAGCCAGCGGATCCAACATATCATCCACCAACATTTCCGTCACCTACAACAGGACCCCACCACTGGCCATATCTTCCCATCCCCTCCCCTCTCTGCATTCCGCAGAGACCGTTCCCTCCGCAACTCCCTGGTCCTGGTCCACTCGTCCCTTCCTACCCAAACCACCCCAACCCCGGGCACTTTCCCTTGCAACCGCACGAGATGCAACACCTGTCCCTCTACCTCCCCCCTCAACTCCATCAAAGGACCCAAACATTCTTTCCAGGTGAGAAAGAGGTTCACCTGCACCTCCTCCAACCTCATCTATTGCATCCGCTGCTCTAGATGTCAACTTATCTATATCGGCGAAACCAAGCGCAGGCTCGGCGATCGCTTCGCTGAACACCTGCGCTCGGTCCGCATTAACGCAACTGATCTCCCGGTGGCCCAGCACTTTAACTCCCCCTCCCATTTCCAGTCTGACCTTTCTGTCATGGGCCTCCTCCAGTGCCATAGTGAGGCCCGCCGGAAATTGGAGGAGCAGCACCTCATATTTCGCCTGGGCAGTTTGCAGCCCGGTGGTATGAACGTCGACTTCTCCAACTTCAGATAGCTCCTCTGTCCCTCCCTTCCCCTCCTCCTTCCCAGAGCTCCCTCTATCTTCCTGTCTCCACCTATATCCTTCCTTTGTCCCACCCCCGACATCAGTCTGAAGAAGGGTCTCGACCCGAAACGTCACCCATTCCTTCTCTCCCGAGATGCTGCCTGACCTGCTGAGTTACTCCAGCATTTTGTGAATAAATTAACTTATGAACCTGCTCTTCTGTGGAATGTGAGAGGAAACTGGGGAAAACCCACAGGGAAAATGTACAAACTCCATACAGACAGCATCCGTAGTCAGGATCAATCCCGTGTCTCTGGCACGGTAAGGCAGAAAATCTACCGCTGCACCACTGTGTTTGAGATACTTGCGAAGGTGGACAAAGAAGAGCAACTCCTCTCCATCACTGCCAGGTGGCAGTGGGTGAGTTGTGAGAGGCTCAGTGGGTGTGGGTGGTCTGTGTTGCCTCCCTCTCACCCGATGTACCTGGCACATCTCCGTGTCTTTATGTCATTGGCTGAATTCCTGTTAGAAGGAAGCTTTGAAGTAATTAGGCTGAGTACTGACTAAAGAGTGGGCAGTGCAAAAGTCTTCACAATTTAAGAATTGCTGAATTAACAAGGGGAGGAATTTAATGTAATTTAGAATGATTACACTTAATTCAGATAATTAGAATTTCAGAATATACAACCCTGAGATTAGAATCAACAAATAAAGTTTTTAAGCTGCGGTGAAGCCGGGCGGCGAGGTCTGTCTGGGCCGAAGGAGCCTCAGCGGTGGTGGTGATGGGAGGCTCGGCGGTGGCAGCCGGAGACTCGGCGGTAGCAGGAGCCTTGGCAGCAGTGGAGTACGGCGACAAGGGGAGCTTCGGTGACAATGTGGGCCTTGGCGGCAACGGGAGCCTGGTGGCGGTGGGGCCTTGCGGTCGATGAGAATGAGGGGGGAGGTAGGGGAAGTCTATGAGGACCCGGCGATGGGGGACTGCCGTGAAGGACAATGGAGGACCCGGCGTGTGGGGACCGCCGTGAAGATCAAAGGGGGACCCGGCGTGGGGGAACCGCCGTGAAGAACAATGGAGGACCCGGCGTGGGGGGACCACCGTGAAGGGCAATGGAGGACCTGGCGTGGGGGGACCGCCGTGAAGGGCAATGGAAGTCCCGGCGTGGGGGGACTGCCATGAAGGGCAATGGTGGACCGGGCTTGGGGGGACCACTGTGAAGGACAATGGTGGACCGGGCGTGGGGGGACCACCATGAGGCACGGTGGGAGAACAAAGGGGGACCCGGTGTGGGGGAGGGAGAGCACTCTAGTTTAGAATCCTCTGCTCAGGGGATCAGTCTGTGTTTCTTTGTTCATTTGTTCCGGTGAAGGTGCTGTGTACACAGCAGCCAGCCAATAGTCGCTTGTCTTTTTCTTTTTGTTTTCCCTTTTAATTTCAAGTTTTTGTGTACTTTGCGTGTTGTGACTGTCGGCAGACCAATTTCCCTTCCGGGATGAATAAAGTTTTATCGTATCGTATAAGATCATTCTCATCCCCTAAATTATATTAATCGCATAAACATTGATTTTTTTTAATTTGATCCAATTTGATCCAAATTAGTGAGGTCTTTCTCAATAATTCATGGGTTTGGGGCATACATATAATGCAAGATTACAAAATCAGTCCAATAAAGTATACTTTAGTACTTGCTGACACAAACTGTATTTCAAGGGCAAAATGGGCACTCTTTGGATGTTATGAATAAGCACGTGAAAGTAATTATAAATGTGCAACCCACAATACTGATGAGGGCAGAAGTCGACAATCAGTCCATTCAAGTTTCATTTCCAAACAGGCCCTTAACTACTGTTCCAGGCTCCCTGTGAAATGTTGTACTGCTCAGAATGCATCCAACAAGTCCTGGCTGTTCCCCTACCTTGCTATTGGTTGGTCATCCTTAAGTCTCACAACCACATTTCTCTCTCTCCCTCACAATAAATGCTTGAAACAGGTGTGGCACCATCAATAGAGAGAGGAACAGGCCTACAAATGATTTGGTCATTGGCACTGTTGCAAATAACACCTGAGGCCAAAGGCTGGCCTGGCCAAGATGGCCATTCATGGGTCCAGGCAGCGGGCAGTTGACAACTCTGACCAAGTTGACTGCTTGCCCCTCTCCCGGGCCTATGTCCATGCCTGGGTATCCCTGGAGTGGGAGCATGTGGTATCCACAGAGACTCAGGTGGCTTTCCATCAGTGCTGGTCGCCGTAGGGGAACTGGAGAGCGAGTGTTGGGGGGGGGGGGTGGTAGGGGGGAAATGTGGGGGGGGAGGATTGAGTGTGGGGGTAATCAAGTGCATTGCGGGTAATGATGATAATGCTGTAAATTGATGTTATTGATTGATGTTTGCAAACTGCTCGGTAGTTTTGATCTTTCCAGTGCTTTGTAACTGTGATTATTTGAATAGAAGTTCCCTGTTGAGGGGAAAAAAGGAGCCCAAGGTTGAATGTGCAGAGGAAAATACCCTTTCTGGGATGGAGATTGAGTTTTGGTGTTGGGGTAGGGCTGAGTGAGGCAGGGGTATACTGTTGGCAATGGACTATCTATGACCTGGGACCTCGACATTGGTATTGGTTATCCTAGACCCCATTGGCCTGATGGGATGGCAGGGTGGGAGATAGAGGTTGAAGACAGGAGTGAAAATGAGCCCAGGGCAAAGGGTGATCAGATGTTTGGGATGATGGGGATCTGGGTCAGCGATAGTGCTGCAGTCGGCAAACAGGAGATCAGAACCAGGGGTAATTGGGCAGCCAGACTCAGGGATCATCTGAGCAATTGGCAAGTGGGATATCAGGGCCAATAGAGATCAGAAGGTCTTGGTCAGGAATGATCAGGGGGAGTCTGTGCTAGAGTGTAGCAGAAGGTCTGGACTAGGGGTGAACTAGGGATCATGGTGAGGGGTAATCATGGCCTGGGGCAAGATAATTGGGATCCCACCAGAAGCAATGGTGTTAACCATTCTAAAGTTGATGGAGTTTACTATCTATTGCTTATTTTCACCAATTAAATCATCTCAATATGATTTGAGTTCTGAAAGCCTCAGAAAAATTCAACTGTGGAGGAAACGACCTTCATTGATTGTATTTTACCAAACAAAATCACCTCATTCTCGGTATTTTTTCAAAAGCCTCCAACCTCCTGGTATCATTATCTTAAGATCGAAGTCAATGGGATTGAGTTTCAGAAACAGGGTCCAATGATCACTTCTATATTGTGCATTTTGCTTGTGCAACCGAGACTAACCAGTCAGTCAAGCACTTCTGTCTTCCTTCAAAATTCAGAATTTACTCATGTTTAAACAACCTTAGAGAAGAGAGAACGTATCACAGCATTGGAGAAACAGTTAGACAGGTACATGGATAGTTTCAGTTTTAGTGTAGTTTATTGAAACGTGTACTGAGGTACAGTGAAAATGTTTTGCATCTTTGGCAACTGATCAATAGATTCAAAATTTGGGAAATCATTGACGTATAATACAGTGCACAATAGAAAAACCTGCTGGAACTCACTGGATCTAGCAGCATCAGTGGAAGCAAAAGGATAGTCGATGCTTCAGATCAAGACCATACATTGGGACTGAGAATTAGAGGGAAGATAACCAATATGAAGAGGTGAAAGGAGATTTGAGACAGTGATAAGATTTAGAGGGATATGGGCCAAACGCAGGCAGGTGGGACTAGTGTAGACGGGACATGTTAGTCAGTGTGGGCAAGTTGGGCCGAAGGGCCTGTTTCCACACTGTATGATTCTATAATTCTCTGTGAGAAGACTCATGTGAATGTTTTGGAAGAACCAGCATCTTCAGCACGAGTTACCCATTTACATTAATGGATAACTTGTCATTGGATTTGTAAAGCCATTAAATTCCACCATGACCTTTACACCACCCTATCAGCGTGTGGACAGGTGGTGTTTATTATTGGTTGCTTTGATGGATGCAATGATTACTCAATGCTCTGTGGCCTCCATCTTAATTTTATTTCACCAGCTACCTTGAATAGGTCACAATGGGGGCATGGAGTTCCATTCTATCGTCGAGACAACATTGTATTTGTACAAATAGAGATAATTATCTGGTTAAAAAATCATAATAGAAACAGGTTTTTATGCATTCCCAGAAGTTAATGGAATCGGGATAAACCAATCAGGCAAAATAGATCCAATCAGATAGGATAGGAGCTTTGAATATGACATAAGCAAACAGCACCTAATGATAAACCTTTCTTTATTACCAGTTGCAATAGAAAGCTTTGAATGGAAGGAGTGAAGGTTTATTGACCAGCGGGCAAGCCATCAATCTCTATGATATGCCGAGACTGAGCAATATTGGACGAATTTGCATTTATATTAACACCTTTATTGCCATCTCTCAGGGACATCTCAGACTACTTCAGACATAATACATGTCTTTGAAGTCTAATCATCATGGGAAACAAATGCATCAGCCATAGTATTGCCAATCACAGCCTACAAACTATAGAGAAATGAATTACAAAGTACCACAAAATATATACAGCACATGAACTAGTTACTTGGCCCAAGAATCGTTTTCACGGTTTATGCCCACTCTTCACTCAATCCCATTTAACCCTTATCAACTTTGCTCTGGAATATTGTTGTGGTGCAACCAGTAGAGCTGCTGTTTCAGACTGCTGGAGACACAGGTTCAATCCTGACCTAGGCTGCTGTTCTGGAAGGAATTTACATGTTCTTCCTGCCAACATGTGGCATTCCACAACTCAAAGATGTGCAGGTTGACAGATAAATGATTCCTAGTATGTAGGAATCTGGGAGGGGTTGATGAGAATGTGGGGAGAATAAAAATAGAGAGTAATTTAAAATTGATGTAATGGTTTATGGTTTAGTTTATGATTAGCATGGTCTGGTTGGGATAAAAGGCCCGTGTCCATGCTGCATCACTTTGTAACTCTGTGACATTTACAATGGATGCTGTTGTGATATTGCAGGGACTACATTGTTGTTTCACAAGAACTACTTTGTTTGCCTGTGTAGTAATGTCTATATAAGAGAATGAGGTGATTAGGTGGCCACTCTGGTTCCAGGTGGCCACGGAATAAACAGCCTGGATTTAAGCTCCAGCATTATAACCTTTTAAACACGTGTACTTGTGGTCCGTCCAGTGTCTCAACAAAGGTACAACAGATACCGGACCACGAAGTACAACAGATGCCTCAAATATTCCTTGCAGAAGTATTGTATATTACATATTCTAAACACTCTCTAGGTAAATAAGAATTTCTCATTGGATTCAATAGTGGCCAACTTATATTTCTGCCTATGATTCTAGTCTCAGTAGTCATCATCGAGTTGTGAAGTCTTTTGCCCCTTTGTGACCTTTATGCTGTTCTACACTAATCCCTTTAGGACCATAACCTTTAATGCCTCACCGATTTATGTGTTTGTTTAAACATAGGCTGGCAAAAGGACACTATGAGATGGCTTTGTCAGATAAGATAGAGAACCCAGCGAGATTTTAATAAGTATATTAAGAGCAAAAGGGTAACAAGGGAGAGAATGGAACCCCTCGGCATCAATGTGGTCATCTACGTGCAGAGCCACAGGAGATGAACAACATGTTAAATGGATATTTCTCATCATTTACCGTGTAGAGAAGTTGACATCTGGAACAGCAGATACAATAGATGAGGTTGGAGGAGGTGCAGAGTGAAGCCCAGCGCAAATTGGAGGAACAGCAGCTCATATTTTGCTTGGGTAGTTTACACCCCAGCGATATGAACATTGACTTCTCTAACTTCAGATAGTCCCTGCTTTCCCTCTCTATCCCCTCCCCCTTCCCAGTTCTCCCACTAGTCTTCCTGTCTCCGACTACATCCTATCTTTGACCGGCCCCCTCTCCTGACATCAGTCTGAAGAAGGGTCTCGACCCGAAACGTCACCCATTTCTTCTCTCCAGAGATGCTGCCTGGCCCGCTGAGTTACTCCAGCATTTTGTGTCTACCTTCGATTTAAACTAGCATCTGCATTTTTTCCCCCTACTTTAATGTATAGTAGTCTTCACGGAAAGGTACATGCTACGCTACTGGCAGAAATTGAATTGGGGAAAGGTGGGTCTTAGTCCTGAAAACAAGGAGTCTGTGATGCCAGTCATTTGATTAAATTATACAAGTGCAATTAAAACCTGGCCAAAATGCCAAGTGTTTAGAATGTTGACCTTCTCTGCAAACACATGTATGTGTCTCACAACTAATAGATGATGAAGCACATTGTTGTGTGTAAGATATTGGTGGTTTTAGCATTTGTCCTTGTAGTCACAGTATTGTACAGGAAAATAATCATATCATATCATATCATATCATATATATACAGCCGGAAACAGGCCTTTTCGGCCCTCCAAGTCCGTGCCGCCCAGCGATCCCCGCACATTAACACTATCCTACACCCACTAGGGACAATTTTTACATTTACCCAGCCAATTAACCTACATACCTGTACGTCTTTGGAGTGTGGGAGGAAACCGAAGATCTCGGAGAAAACCCACGCAGGTCACGGGGAGAACGTACAAACTCCTTACAGTGCAAAAAGATGGCAGGCATCTGGGCTAGTTTTTGTAATCAGCACTTCAATGTGATTTGCACCAGTTTCAACAATTTAACGGCTAATTGTGTTTGAGAAGCGATCTATCGCAAATAGGTGATTGTATTGTTGCCAAATTAATTGGGTGTAAAAGGGCTATTTGAATTTTGTTTGGTGGGGGGAGGTTCATTCTTTAAAAATGTCTGTTGATAGGCTGCTGTGTGGAAAAACACTTCTGAATGCTTCAGACGGCTGGCCACATACTGTGGTGCGGATGCTATTTTAAAACAAAGCTAATTCTGATTCATCTTGGCATGTTTGGGTTTGGTGGAATGGGCTGTTTCCATGCTCCATGATTCTATGACTATAAAGTGGCTTGGAGCTAGAACTGTCAGGTTTTGCTAATGGAACGCTCTGGAAGATTAGCCAAGGACATCACTTATACATAGCTTTTGATATCAGTGTTCTGGGTGAAGAAGTGGGTTTTTTTGTGTTGGACCTTCTGAGGGTATCCAATGCATTAAATATACCCTGTATTTCATTGACTGTTCTGTTCTCCTTGTGATGCAAGTAATATTTGAAATATCCAGCCTGCCTAAAGATCGTTAAGGGTTTCTGAATGACCATTAAGGACATACTGTGTATAAATCAATTTGGCGGTCAGTGTAGAGGGTTGGTGAGATGGCAGTTTCTTGAGAAAAATCAAAGAACTCGAGGAGCTCAAGGGGTCAGGAAGGATCTGAAGAGCGAAGGGAGACACAAGGAAATACAGATGCTGGTTCACAAAAGAGACAAAGGTTCTGCAGTAACTCAGCAGGTCAGAGCATCTCTGGAGAATATTTGAATGAATATGAAATTGATGCTGAACCTCGGACAAGAAAAGCAAAATTCCCCAAAATGTCCCACCCAAACTGTCATCTATATGTCTGAAGAAGGGTCTCAACCCGAAACATCACCCATTCCTTCTCTCCAGAGATGCTGTCTGTCCCGCTAAGCTACTCCAGCATTTTGTGTCTATCTTCGGTTTAAGCCACCATCTGCAGTTCCTTCCTACACACATGTCATCTATATTTGTGCCTTAAAGCCTTAGATAAATGTGCACACGTTTGCTTTTTTGCCTGAGAGGGACTATTTACATTATAAATGTAACGTTTAATTTAAAATGTGAGAATGTGCCTGAAACCATGTTTCTTGCAGGGATTTAGGAGGCCCAAGAGGGGTCATGATGCATTTGATAAGGCCTCCCTTCGTACTGATGAAGAAGATAAAGATGCATGGGACCCATCAGGATTTGTAGTTTGAATTCAGAACTGGCTTAGAGTTGTGGTGGAAGGGTGTCATTCTGGCTGGAGGTCTGTGACTGGTGGAGTTCCGCAGGAATCAGTGCTGGGACCTCTTGTTTGCAAAATATATAAATCGATTTGGCGGTCAGTGTAGAGGGTTGGTGAGATGCCAGTTTCTTGAGGAAAATCAAAAAACTCGAGGAGCTCGAGGTTGTCAGGAAGGATCTGTGAAGAGGGAAGGGAGACACAAGGAAATGCAGATGATCGTTCACAAAAAGGACAAAAAGCGCTAGAGTAACCGAGCAGGTCAGACCGCATCTCTGGAGAACATGGGTAGGTGACATTTTGGGTCAGGACCCTTCTTCAGACAGGTTGTGGTGGGGGGGGAGGGTAGCCTGTAAGAGAGGTGGGGGCAGGACAAAGGAATATAGGTGGCAGGGGTGTGAATCCAGGTGGAACACGGGCAGAATGAGAATGGGGAAAAAAGAGGGGGAGAGGGGGGGGTTTGTTTTTCGTAGGTTAGTTACCTAAAATCACAGAATTGAATGTGCATGCCAACTGGTTGTAAGCTGCCTAAGTGGAATATGAGATGCTGTTTCTCTATTTTGAGTGGGACTTCACTCTGGCAATGAAGGAGACCCAGGTCAGAAAGGCCAGTATGGGAATGGGAAGAAGAGTTAAAATGGTTAGTGACCAGGAGATCTAGCAGGCCTTGGCACACCGAGGGCAAGTGATTGGCGAAATGGTCGACTCGTCCACGCTTGGTCTTGTTGACGTAAAGGAGATCACATCAAGAACTCTGAATGCAGTATATGAGGTTAGAGGAGGTGCACGTGAACCTCGCTCTCACCTGGAAGGACTGCTGACGTCCCTGGATGGATGTGAGGGAGGAAGTATAAGGACAGGTGTTACATCTACTGTGGTAGCATGGGAAAAGTACCTGGTGAGGGGGTGGTTAGGGTGGGAGGGGATGAATAAACCAAGGAGTTGCAGAAGGTAAGGAAATAGGTGGGGATGGGAAGATGTGACTCGTGGTGGGATCTTATTAAAGGCTGCGGAGATACTGCCTGACCCGCTGAATTACTCCAGCACTTTGTGTCTTTTTCTGAGGAGGGAATAGTAGGCGACCTTTGGAGTTGGGGTGCTTCTTCAGACTTAGGACAGTGGATTTCTCCTTCAGCTGAACCAGGCCACTGTTCTAACGCTAGGTTTAACCTGGCACAGGCTCAGCAGGTTAATTCTTGGAATAAAGAGTTGGGAAGCCTGCAGGTTCAAGCTGCCCCATTGGATTTCGTGAGTCCAAACATGCAGCGTGGGTGGCAGGGAGGAAATGTCACCACTAATTTACTTATCACGACACAAATAGAAGTTGCAGTAGCCAAATAATATGCTAGCATGTCTTCGAGATTTGGAAATAAATCAGAGCGCCTTCCAGAAACCAAAACAGTCTCAGGAAGAATATATAAACTTCACAAAGACAGCACTTAGAGTTAGGATCAAGCCTTGGTTACAAATGCACCATTTTGTCACCTAGACTAGATGTACAATGAGGTCTTTCTCTGTGATGTAAAATGATCACGCAGCTACTTAATATATATAATTCATAAATATATACTGTATATATACTGAATTATATATATTATGTCCTGTAGGTGCAATGTCATTTCACATCACTGTGAAAGACCTCATTCCAGATCTAGTCTATATGTGTATATATACTCCTGGTGTATTATATATATTATTATATATATATTGCATTTCTCAATCCAAGCTCCAGCATTAGCACTGGCATTGACTTGGATGGTAAGGAATAATGCAACACTCACCAAAGGCAAACTACATGTTGAAAAATCCAAGCAGAAAGATGATTCCTCTGACAATGTATTTATTCACAAAATGCTGGAGTGACTCAGCAGTCAGGCAGCATCTCAGGAGAGAAGGAATGGGTGACGTTTCGGGTCGAGACCCTTCTTCAGACTGATGTCAGGGGGGCGGGACAAAGGAAGGATATAGGTGGAGACAGGAAGATAGAGGGAGATCTGGGAAGGGGGAGGGGAAGAGAGGGACAGAGGAACTATCTAAAGTGGGAGAAGTCGATGTTGATACCATTGGGCTGCAAGCTGCCCAGGCGAAATATGAGGTGCTGTTCCTCCAATTTCCGGTGGGCCTCACTATGGCACTGGAGGAGGCCCAATACAGAAAGGTCAGACTGGGAATGGGAGGGGGAGTTGGTCCCACACTCCAAAGACCTCTGGCAATGTATATTCACTCAGTACTAGATTGAAACAGATTCTGGAATTGGGTTTGAGTTCACAACCACCAAACACAGAGCCAGGGGTAAACAGGATCAGCTGCTCTCATTGGAACTTAACAAGTTGGAAGGCTAAAATGAAGTAGATTATGTTATAGAAATTAGACCATCACAGTACTCACTTCTGTGATATCATTATCCAGATTTCATTATCATTAACTATATGTGGCAATCACTCTACTCTGACTGAGAAATGCAATTATTTATGATGTGTTTCACTCATGTATTGGTATTGGTTTATCATGTCACAAGTACCTAGATAAATCCAAGTGTTGCCAAGCCAGAAGCCTTGGATGAACCAAAAGGTCTGAAATCTACTGAGGAACAGATCTCTGGCAATTAATTCTGGAGATACTGGGCCATATAGGAAGTCCAGGTATGACTTACTGTAGATAGTGCTGTCAGCAAAGCAAAGAGACACTTTTGGTTAAAATTGGAGGATCAGATGGACATCTGGCAGTTGTGGCAGGGCTTCCCACCATCCTTCCCAAACAGGCAAAAACAAGTGGTAGTTCAATTGGCATTGCGGCGCAGCAGTAGAGTTGCCTTACATCGCCAGAGATCCAGGGTCGATCCTGACTCCAGGTGCTGTCTGCACGGAGTTTGTATGTTCTCCCCATGACCTGCGTGGGTTTTCTCCAGAAACTCCGGTTTCCTCCCACACTCCAAAGACGAACAGGTTTGTAGGTTAATTGGCTTGGTAAAATGTAAATTGTCCCTAGTGTGTGCAGGATAGTGCTAGAGCATGGGGATTGTCGGTCGGTGCGGACTTGGTGGGCCTGTATCTGTAAACTAAACTAAAAGACAGCGATGCTGCAGAAAACCCGGTCCCAATGGTGTACATGCTGCATTCTTAAATCCTGTACAGACCAACTGGCTGGTGTTTTTAGGGACATCTTCGACCTCTCATTACTAAGGACTTTGGTTTTCAACTGCTTTAAAAGAGCATCAATGGTACCTGTGTCCAAGAATAGTAGGATGACATACCTCAACAAGGATCATGATAATGAAGTGCTTTGAGAAGGTGGTTATGGCGCACATCAACTCCTGCCTTAGCAAGAACCTGGACTGTTGTAGCACTTACTGCAGATCAACAAGGGATGCGATCTTGCTGGCTCTCAACTCTGTACTGGACCATTTGGACAATAAGAATATGTATGTCAGGCTGGTAACAAGGTATTGCAGATTTTCGAAATTTGCACAAAACATTAAATACCAGAGTAACTCAATGGGTCAGGTAGCAAGCATCTCTGGAGGACATGGATTGGCAACATTTTGGGTCGAGACCCTTATTGAGTCTGGTGAGGATGCCCTCCAGAGATGCCGCTGAGTTACTCCAGCACTTTGTGTTCTACATTATTTAGGCTGGTGTTCATCAACGACAGCTTGGTGTTGAACACTATCATTCCTTTCAAACTTATCATCAAACTCAGAGAACTAGGTCTCTGCATAACCTTATGTAATTAGATCTTGACTTCCTCATTGGCAGACCACAATGAGTATGAATTGGCAATAACACTTGTTCCTCAATAGCCATCAACACAGGAGTATGTCAAGGCCATGTGCTCAGTCCCCTACTCTACTCTCTCCACATTCATGACTGTGTGGTCAAACACAGTTCCAATGCCATCTTTAAACTCACAGACGATACAACTGTGGATGGATGAATAACAGGTAACGATGAGTCAAAGGACAGGAGGGAGATTGAAAATCTGAATGGTGGCAGAACAACAATCTTGTTGCAGAACAAAAAACGTTGCTCTCAACGTTAGTAAGGCAAAGGAGCTGAGTGTTGACTTCAGAAGGGGAAAATCGGGGATCCATGAACCTTTCTTCATCGAAGGTATTTATTCACAAAATGCTGGAGTAACTCAGCAGGTCAGGCAGCATCTCGGGAGAGAAGGAATGGGTGATGTTTCGGGTCGAGACCCTTCTTCAGACTGCCTGACCTGCTGAGTTACTCCAGCATTTTGTGAATAAATACCTTCGATTTGTACCAGCATCTGCAGTTATTTTCTTATACAACCTTTCTTCATCGATGGGTCAGTGATGGAGAGAAGTGAACAGCTTCAGGTTCTTCGACATACATGTCTCTCCTTGTCCTTCGATTTGTACCAGCATCTGCAGTTATTTTCCTATGCATATTTCCTAAAGCTTGTTCATTAATGCCTCAACGCCCTTACAAGATTGAAGGAAATTCAGTATGTTGTTGAATATTCTATTGAACCTCTGCAGGTATGTGTTAGGGAGCATACTAACTGGTTGCATCACAGCCCGGTTTGGCAACTCGAACGTCCAAGAAAGAAGGAGATTACAGAGCATGATAGATATTGCTCAGTCCAGGTATTGGCCTCGCCTCGCCACCAACAAAGGCATTTGTAGGAGGTCATGTCTCAAAAGAGCAGCCAATATCATCAAAGACCCACATCATGGTCATGCCCATGGTCTCATCTCACTGCTATCATTGGCAAGAAGGTACAGGAACCTGTTAATGATGACCACAAGGTAGAAGAACCTTTCCCCAGCAACCATCAGGTTCTTGAACACTGCACAACACTGACCATGGTATCTATAATCTCGGGATTGAATCTTTTGTTGCATTGCAGACTTGGGGTTTTTTTTGCAACGTTATGGTCACCCAGTATTATGGCTATTAATTTATTGCATTATTGTTTATTATATATTACCGGCGTGTTCTTGCATTTATGAGTCTTTTAAGTTTGTAGTTCATGTCATTGGAGCAGAACTAGGCCATTGGCTCATCGAGTCTACTCCACCATCCAATCATGGCAAATCTATCTTGCTCTTTCAACCCCATTCTCCGACCTTCTCCCCATAACCTTTGACACCCGAACTAATCAAGAACCTATCAATCCCCACTTTAAAAATACCCAATGACTTGGCCTCCACAGACGTCTGTGGCAATGAATTCCACACATTCTCCACGCTCTGGCTAAAGAAATTCCTCCTCACCTTCTTTCTAAAGGTACGTCCTTTTATTCTGAGGCTGTGCCCTCTGGTCTTAGACTCTCCCACTAACTGCAGTGAGTAAGATTTTTTTTGCTCCATTATCAACAATATATGACAATTAAACACTCGGCTCCTGGTGCAGTAAATAAATTTGTATGTATGCTATCCAGTCAAATTGTACTGTATATGAATACAATCCAGCCATATGCAAGTACAACAGGTTTGAGAAAGAGAAAAATACTGGAGTGCAGAATATAATGTTACAGGGTTATAGTGTTACATCTACAGAGACAAGAGAGAGCTAGATAGAGCTCTTAAGGATAGCGGAGTCAGGGGGTATGGGGAGAAGGCAGGAACGGGGTACTGATTGAGAATGATCAGCCATGATCACATTGAATGGTGGTGCTGGCTCGAAGGGCCGAATGGCCTCCTCCTGCACCTATTGTCTATTGTCTATTGTCTAATTGCAGACACGAAAATGTTCAAGAGGTGTAATGAGATAGGACCATTCAGTAGCCTGCTAAGGGCAAAGAAGAACCTGTTCCTGAATCTGGTTGTGTTTACTTTAAAGCTTTTACATCTTCTGCCCGATGGGAGAGGGAATGATCGGGGTATAAATAGTCCTTGATTATGTTTTTCTCAAGCAGTGTCAAGCATATAGATGGAATCAATGGCAGGGGGTTTGTTTGTGTGATGGATAGCACTACATCCACAACTTTGTAATATCTTGTGGAATTGTTCCTGGCTGTTGCCAAGCCAGGTTGTGATACATCACAAAAGGATGCCTTCTACGGTGCATTTGTAGAACTTGGTAAGAGCATTAGAAACATGCTGCACCTGGGGCATGGACTACAGGGAATGGGAAAAAGATCAAAACTTGACAATTCTCGACCTGAAGGAATTAGTCATTGCTTGTTTATGTTAATGTACAAAGGGTAGCAAGTGATCATCGCGTTCTGCTTTCACAATTAATTTTGATTGATGTTAATAGGTGCATGATTAAATGAGGAAATGCAAAAGTGATTTTTGAGATTCATTAATCTGTCATTAGCTCAGTGAAAACTTCAAATCCTTGCTGTCTTCCCATTCAAATGCACTGATCGACAAGGAAATCCCTATACTTGAATTATAAATATGAAAGACATTCTCCTGAAGGTAAATCAAGTCTTTTCAAGTCTAAGTACCTTTCCACAACATGATAAGCGTTGTTAAACTGCCAGTCAACCTCTCTGGAACTCCACATCAATGCTTGCATCAGATTTTATTGTTATTGAAGATGTTACAAACATACATTTTATTTTACTTATTCTTTGTACATTTTTCTCTTTCTCTCAAGTGTGTTGCACCATTTCCATTCTGTAATTCCAGAAACATGCAGAGCAAAATATTGTTGATCTTAAACAGGTGAGACGTTAAGTGGTTGCCATTATTTACTCTGGCACGGCACATTTTTAGGTATAGTTTAGTTTAGTTTAGTTCAGAGATACAGCACTGAAACAGGCCCTTCGGCCCACCGTCCGCGCTGACCAGTGATCCCCACACATTAACACTATTCTACACACACGAGGGACAATTTACAGTTTTACCAAGCCAATTAACCTACTAACCTGTACGTCTTTACCAACTGAACTTAACTCCCTGTGGCAGGTTTAACAAGCCTTAATATACAAATGAAGCAATTTCATGAAAATCAGGGGAGATTAATGCAGGGTTCTGATATTCAAGATAACAAAGGTCTGCCACAAATCAGTCAGCATCCTGGCCCATGTGTCTGAATGGTACATTATTGATATTATGTATCATTTAAATTGAGTTATGTTTAGCAGCCCAAGATATTTTTCCCCCTGTTGCTGTTTAAATGAATGCTGTGTGCTTAACCAGTGAAAGATAACAAGCTGAAATTTGAGGAAAGGTAGAAACAAAAAACTTCAGGAGCTGGTTAATACACAAAAGTACACAAAGTGCTGGAGTAACTTAGCAGATCAGGGAGCATCTCTGAAGTACATGGATTGGTGACATTTCAGGTAGAGAGCCATCTTCAGAGACTGAAGAACGGTCTCGACCCGAAATGTCACCTATCCATATTTTCCAGATTTGCGTTGAGTTCCTCCAGCACTTTGTGTCTGTCAGATTGAAATTTGACATGGTCCTACAATTAAAAGTAAAGAAAAATGGATTATAAGCAGATAAAACTGTTGCATTTAAAGTGAGTTTAATGGTTTCAGACAAGTTCAAATTGCTTGCACGTTATTGAAGTAGTTGAAATACTAAAACTGATTGTTTTTTGAAGACGTGACCAAAACGTTCGATGTTTCATGGATTTCAGTAAGGCATTTGACGAAGGTTCTGCATGGTAGATCGCTTGGGATCCAAGGAGAGACAGCTGAATGGATAGCAAATTGGCTCCATGGAAGGAAGCAGAGGGTGATGGTGGAAGGTAACTTCTCGGACTGGAGGGCTGTAACTAATGGTGTGCTTCAGGGTTCGGTGCTGGGCCCGTTACTGTTTGTCATCTACATCAATGATTTGGATGAGAACACGCAGGGCAAGATTAGCAAGTTTGCTGATGATACAAAAGTGGGTGGTTTTGCAGTTAGTGAAAATGGTTGTGAAAGATTGCACCAGGATCTGGAACAATTGGCCAGGTGGGCTGAGGAATGGTTGATGGAACTTAATACAGAGAAGTGTGAGGTGTTGCTTTTGGGATGTCTAATAAGGGCAGGACCTACACAGTGAATGGTAGGCCTCTGGGGAGTGTTGTAGAGCAGAGGGATCTAGGAGTGCAGGTGCATGGTTCCTTGAATGTCGAGTCGCAGGTAGATAAGGTGGTCAAAAAGGCTTTTGGCACATTGGCCTTCATCAGTCAGAGTATAGTGTATAGAAGTTGGGAGGTCATGTTGTAGTTGTATAAGACGTTGATGAGACCGCATTTAGAATATTGTGTTCAGTTCTGGGCACCATGTTATAGGAAAGATATTGTTAAGCTTGAAAGGGTTCAGAGCAGATTTACGAGGATGTTGCCAGGAATGGAGGGTGTGAGCTATAGGGAGAGGTTGAGTAGGCTGGGTCTCTATTCCTTGGAGAGCAGGAGGATGAGGGGTGATCTTATAGAGGTGTATAAAATCATGAGAGGAATAGATCAGGTAGATGCACAGAGTCTCTTGCCCAGAGTAGGGGAATCGAGGACCAGAGGACATAGGTTCAAGGTGAAGGGGAAAAGATTTAATAGGAATCTGAGGGGTGCCTTTTTCACACAAAGGGTGAAAACCTGCCAGATGAGGTAGTTGAGGCTGGGACTATCCCAACATTTAAGAAACAGATACATGGATATGACAGGTTTGGAGTGATATCGACCAAGTACAGGCAGGTGGGACTAGTGTAGCCGGTGTGGCCGATATATTGGCCGGTGTGGGCAAGTTGGGCTGAAGGACCTGTTTCCAAACTGTAGCACTCTATGACTCTATGACTTTGTTGTGGCATAAGAATCACAGCAGTTATGTGTGCAAAACAAGATCTTATGAATAGCAATGATACAAAAAGGCTATGCTACTCACTTTAGGAATTGGCTAGAAAATATATGTTTGCTAACAAGAGCCTGCACTTCTTTCAATCATAGTAAAACAAACTTTGAATTCACCAGGGAGATCAATTCAGTGTAACATCGCAAACAAAAGTCAACTTCTCTGACAATGCAGAATCACCAGAGTAATGCACTGGTGCTCACACACTTCTGGTTTGGAAGTTGAACCTACAGCCTTCAATTGCTAATTCAAGAGTAATTCTGCTGAGCACTGTAAATTAGTCTTTTCCTCGCCCTTACTTTTGTTGGAAGGGGTGTCAGTGCTGGCATTTGTATGGTTGTACGACTCATCAAATTCTTAAACCAGTGAAGATTTCCAGGAAGGGGTGACGTGAAAGGGAATGTGAGGTGTGTGTGCGTGTGAATCAAGGAGGCAGTGGGGTGAGGCAAAGATCATTAGACATTCGGGTCACGTCGCTGCCCACGGCGGCAGAGACTGGACTTTCACACAGAGCTGTACAGGACATCCCTCCTGTCAGCTCTGTTTTTAAGTGTAAATGCTGGTACTTAAATGAGCAAATTATTCATTCGTAGAAGCCTTTACATAATTCACTGTCATTACAGTTTCTGAGAAATAGCAGTCCAGATTAGTTTTATTTCTTGTACCATACTAATGTACAATATTGGATGGACTGAGGATAATTTTCCCCAGAGCTCAAATCAGGATATAACATTTCAATGGTAGACACGAAATGCTGGAGTATCTCAGCGGGTCAGGCAGCATCTCGGGAGAGAAGGAATGGATGACGTTTCGGGTCGAGTCCCTTCTTCTGAGTCTGAAGAAGGGTCTCAACCCAAAACGTCACCCATCCCTTCTCTCCCGAGATGCTGCCTGACCCGCTGAGATACTCCAGCATTTTGTGTCTACCTTCGATATAAACCAGCATCTGCAGTTTTTTTTCCTATAACACTTCAATGATGATCCCCATTTCTCCAATGGTAACAGTAGCAGTAGCCTGGGCATTAGATATTACAAATCATCTTGAACCATTCTTGTTGTTGTCCTACTGGAATGGCCAGGGAGAGAAAATATAGATATACAATAATGATATAGTACGATACAATACGATAGAACGTTATCCCAGGAGGGAAATTGATCTGGACACTTTCTCAGTTCTGATGAATTATCTGCCACACAGATGCTACTGGGTACATCTTTACTAAATGAGACTCTACAACATTGTCAGCAAAAAAAAAGACATTCTTCATTCAACATTCAGCATTTTCTAGCATCAAATTTACATTTTTTTAATGTTGCATTAATTTCACATTGGATGTCAGGCATTATAAGTGCTGATTTATCAAACGTGTAATATTTAAACTCTCTTAAAGTACTTAAAGTCAGAATAAAATCGACTCATCAAATTCTTAAACCAGTGAAGATTTCCAGGAAGGGGTGACGTGAAAGGGAATGTGAGGTGTGTGTGTGTGTGTGTGTGGATCAAGGAGGCAGTGGGGTGAGGCAAAGATCATTAGATATTCGGGTCACGTCGCTGCCCACGGCGGCAGAGACTGGACTTTCACACAGAGCTGAGTCAGTGGAGCACAGACACCATGGCAGAAACTTCAGAAAAAGTGCCCATAGCCCTGGCAGGACCAGCTGACGTGGAGCAATGCCTACCGCCCGTAAGTACATTAGGAAAGAGAGCAAAAAAAAACAACTCTTCAGCGCTTCAATCCCTGTGACCTTTAGATAACGTGGAGACCCATTTCTAAACAAACTTTCAAAGAGTAGATAAAGTGTCAGAAAGTGTAAATCCTAAGTTTTTTTTATACTGATTGGACATAGGTTGCAGTCTAGTTTTATATTACAAGTGTGTGTGTATTTAATGTGTGTGTATTTAAAAGTCCCACAAAGGTCTTAAAATAGAATTCAATGTGAAGTAATAATTCTGGAGATCAGAAGTAGCAGTGAATTACTGGGTCCGGCATAACACACACACACACACACACACACACCGTTTCACCCGGCAGGTTGTGATGAGTTGTGCAGGATTAGTTGTGGGAAACTGTGTGTGTGTGTGTGTGTGTGTGTGTTCATTTCTTACGGCCAAACTACATGCAACCCCGTGTTTCCAGAGTGAAGTTTGTGCCATCATTGCACGGGAGCTGGGCGGCGGGTCCATGGGTTGAAGTGCCCGGCGTTGAAGTTGATTCCCCTCCCTCTCTATCTCTCTCTCCCTCTCTCTCTCTCTCTGTGTTCAAGGCTTACGCCGTGGCTGTCAAGCCGGCTGGCAGCGGTCGCCTACTGAGGATCGGCGCCACGGTTCTCATCACCGGCTCCGTCCTGCTCGTCCTGGGAGCGATTGGTGCTTTTTACTTCTGGAAGATCAGTGACAAAAATGTAAGCAGGGGTATTGCTTTGTAACACACTGTTCACTGGAGCGACTAGGCTTGTATACACTGGAATTTAGAAGGATGAGAGGGGATCTTATCGAAACGTATAAGATTATTAAGGGGTTGGACACGTTAGAGGCAGGAAACATGTTCCCAATGTTGGGGGAGTCCAGAACCGGGGGCCACAGTTTAAGAATAAGGGGTAGGCCATTTAGAACTGAGATGAGGAAAAACTTTTTTCAGTCAGAGAGTTGTGAATCTGTGGAATTCTCTGCCTCAGAAGGCAGTGGAGGCCAATTCTCTGAATGCATTCAAGAGAGAGCTAGATAGAGCTCTTAAGGATAGTGGAGTCAGGGGGTATGGGGAGAAGGCAGGAACGGGGTACTGATTGAGAATGATCAGCCATGATCACATTGAATGGCGGTGCTGGCTCGAAGGGCTGAATGGCCTCCTCCTGCACCTATTGTCTATTGTCTATTGTCTAATTGCAGACACAAAAATGTTGAAGAGGTGTAATGAGATAAGACCATTCAGTAGTCTGATAAGGGCAAAGAAGCAGCTGTTCCTGAATCTGGTTGTGTTTACTTTAAAGCTTTTACATCTTCTGCCCGATGGGAGAGGGGATGACCAGGGTATAAATAGTCCTTGATTATGTTTTTCTCAAGCATGTAGATGGAATCAATGGCAACGGAGACGGAGAGCTGGGTGCAATGCCAGCGAGCAGGCAGTGTGTGAAATCACTATGGTCTCTCGGCTGCACCGGGGCCGGCTGGTGTATGACATTCCCCACTCACACTAGCTGAGCCACACTGCCTTGCCTTGCCTTGCCCCTCTTGAGTGTTTACACAGCGCCGGGCCCGGGTCCCAGTGATACTGTTCCAACAGCGAATGGGTTAGAAGTTTTGACAGCAATCCCAGCTAGGTTCAATTAATATCATCGCCAGGGGGGGGATTCACACCAGTGAAGAATGTCGACTAACGTTTAGCCGTGCATTAATATACAGCAATGCCAAGAGGTAAACTTTTATAATAAAGAAATAAATACATTGAATCGAAGGCATTTATTCACAAAATGCTGGAGTAACTCAGCAGGTCAGGCAGCATCTCGGGAGAGAAGGAATGGGTGACGTTCCCTTCTCTCCTGAGATGCTGCCTGACCTGCTGAGTTACTCCAGCATTTTGTGAATAAATACCTTGGATTTGTACCAGCATCTGCAGTTATTTTCTAATACATTGAATCGAATCGATGTCCAGACGGCAATGAAGGGAAGACAGTGGACAGTCTGAAGAAGGGTCTCGACCCGAAACGCCACCCATTCCTTCTCTCCAGAGATGCTGCCTGTCCCGCTGAGTTACTCCAGCACTTTGTGTCTATCTTCGGTTTAAACCAGCATCTGCAGTTCCTTCCTACACAGTGGTCTCCCCTGTTCATAAACTGTGAGGTGTAGTTCTGGAGTAACTTTACCCAAACCAACTTTCCAGATTGTCTCTTCTTCAATCCCCAAATATTGGGGTTAAATGATAAACCCTTCTGCCCACCAACCCTAAAATCCCCCCTCCCCCCCTTGCCATCCCTTCCTACAACTCCCTGCACCCGAATTTGGTCATTGAAAGTAAACGTGGGATTTTTCACCAGCTGCTAAAAAGGTTCTTTGGAGCCAAGGCTGCCGATTTTCCGAGAGAGGAATCCAGGTCTCCAGTTTAGGACAAGGTCGTCCTTATACTGTGGAATTCCACTGATCAGAGAGGCTGCTATGTTGGTCCGCCAGAAAAAATCTGCCAGGCTGGAATTTTCACTGCGTGCAGGCTGAATGGTTCTGAGATCTTGAGAACGGCTATTTTCTATTCTTTTGCTGGTTAAATATATTAAACGAAACTACATGGCTATCCATCCCTCCTGCACCGTGGGAGACAGGGTCCAAGTTAAAAACCCAAAGAACTGGAAATGGAGGCTTTTGGATTTTTGCCTGCAACAAAAAGAGGCTCATTTTCCAATTGTCTCCATCCTTTTCGAAACATATAAGATTATTAAGGGGTTGGACACATTAGAGGCAGGAAACATGTTCCCAATGTTGGGGGAGTCCAGAACCAGGGGCCACAGTTTAAGAATAAGGGGTAGGCCATTTAGAACGGAGATGAGGAAAAACTTTTTCAGTCAGAGAGTTGTAAATCTGTGGAATTCTCTGCCTCAGAAGGCAGTGGTGGCCAATTCTCTGAATGCTTTCAAGAGAGAGCTGGATAGAGCTCTTAAGGATAGCGGAGTCAGGGGGTATGGGGAGAAGGCAGGAATGGGGTACTAATTGAGAATGATCAGCCATGATCACATTGAATGGCGGTGCTGGCTCGAAGGGCCAAATGGCCTACTCCTGCACCTATTGTCTATTGTCTTTTCCTGTTGGAAAGTAAAGCAGCTGTCAATAAAAACTACAATAAAACGATCGCCCATCGGCCACTTGGGGACAGTTCCCGCCACCAATGTATTGAGACGCTCGACACAAAATGCTGGAGTAACTCAGCGGGACAGGCAGCATCTCTGGAGAGAAGGAATGGGTGACGTTTCAGGTCGAGACCTTGCTTCAGACTAGGAGACTTCAGGTGAGGGAGACACAAAGACATGGAAGGGAAAGGTGCGGAAACAGATCAAAGGAGACGCTGATCAAGGAAAATGAGGAATGGTTCATTGTCGATACCCAATGCTCAGTCAGTGTGTCACCTAGCTGAAAATCAACTCCAAATCTTTGGCCTCAGCACCAGCTCAAACTTTCTCCTTACAGTTTATTTGTTCTTTATACTTTCCTTTCCCCGACGTTTGAAGAAGCGTTTACTTTGACAACATTTCACAGTGATTCCTGTAGGGTGTAAATCTTTCTGTGTTAACTAATCACATGTCACCAACACCCTTCACCCTCACCTGTTGCACCTTGTTTCACTAACCCTCTCATAGGTTCACTCTATCCAACCTAATCTCACAATCTTCTCTATCGCCTTGATTTCCCACACCTCTTCCACAATCCACAGCCAAATGGCCTCTTCCAATAGCCCCGGGATGGTGGGGGTTTGTAGATGATAGGTCTTTGTGTCTTTTAAGCTTCTGCAACCTGCTCTATTGTGAAATATTGACCAAATGCATGAAATAATTTTGCCGTGGGGAAAGTTGTACAAAACTGGCATCCCTCTACCCTACAATCAATTCCTTCACCCATGTAGTATATCCTAAACTTGTCATTTTAGATCCATTTAGTTTCTTGTCGTGCCATTCAAATTTTACTGAAGCATTTTGAAGAGATGAAATGAGTTTCAATGAATTATTAAAATGAAAAGATAAAATCAGAAAAGAAACCATTTGGTTGATGCAGGAAAGCCAACTGGATCATTAATGTTCTTTACAGAAGGGATGCCCAACTTACCTGCTCTGCTGGCTGGTCCCTTGCCAAAATGTGTAGGAAGGAACTGCAGATGCTGGTTTAAACCAAAGATAGATACAAAATGCTGGAGTAACTCAGCGGGACAGGCATCATCTCTGGAGAGAAATAATGGGTGACGTTTCAGGTCGAGACCCTTCTTCAGACAGATGGCCGAGACCCAAACGTTGCCCATTCCTTCTCTCCAGAGATGCTGCCTGTCCCGCTGAGATACTCCAGCTTTTTGTGTCTACTTTCTGATCCCTTGCCAACATGCCAACATACACTGCCTCATGAAGATCACAAGTGGGCAATAAATCCAGGCTTTGACGACGATGCCCATTAAATGTGGAGTGATATCTTTGTTAACACAGCAAACTATCAAATTCTACAACATAACACAACAGGGTTTGTGCTGTGTGATGGAAGCTTATCTAAAATGGGATTGAAAATCAAGATCCAGAATTGTTTATTTGTTTAATATGCTTCTGGAATTTGCAGTGCTTGGAGTCCATTTGTTGCATGCAGTAACAACCCCCTTGCAAAGCATGATTGGTGTCAATTGATTGTGATTTTATTGTCTACAATGAATAAGCATATTGTAAATGGTCCAGGCGCTGATTGCAAGAGCTATCTATCTATATGAGGAGGTGCAGGCTTACTCATGTATTAATGTGCTTGGTTGCACCTGGACCTTACAATAGAGTTGCTCCAAGGTGGTCTTGAGATCATCTACACATCCATATTTCTCTCACCTCCAATAGTAAATTATCCCAGTGTTGATCAGAGACACACATGGTCCTCTTTGTCATGTCTTCCTTCCACTTGAGGACCGATTTTAGTTTAGTTTTCGTTTAGTTTAGAGATACAACGCGGAAACAGGCCCTTTGGCCCACCGAGTCCATGCCAACCAGCAATCCCCGCACACTAATACTACCCTACACACGCTAGGACAATTTAAAATTTCACCAAGTCAATTAGCCTACAAAAACCTACGTCTTTGGAGCGTGGGAGGAAACCGGAAATCCCAGAGAAAACTCATGCAGGATCAAAGGGAGAATGTGCAAACTCCGTGCACAGTACCTTATATTCAGGATCGAACCTGGGTCTCTGGTGCTGTGAGGCGCCACCCTTCCGGTGGATCTGCAAGTTTAAGGTGTGGTTCCTGTTGTCACACTCTCCCCTCTTGAATACTACTTGAGATGTGTCCGCACTGAACTGATGGCTCTGATGTTAGATCAGATGGAGGTGCGTGGTATACTCTCTTCTTGCTCCTGTTTCTGCCAGCCAATTTGCAATTCCAAGCTGAATGAAATGAGAAAAACATGAAAGCCACTCAATGGTGAGGAAAGGTAGGGAAGATGAGAGGTGCATGTTTAGACTGGGTATGACAAGGAAATCAGAAGAAATTTTGGGAAAGTGAGATGAGAAAAGGAATTAGTTATGAGAATTTTGTAACGGGCGGCACGGACACGATGGGCCGAAGGGCCTCTTTCTGTGCTGTAGGACTCTATGGACTCTATGACTCTAATAATGTCCGTCAGTGGATTCGGGCACAGACTGCCTAATCAGATGGGTATTCCCATCATCCGCGCATGTCATAGCATCATATAGCACTGAAACAGGCCCTTTGGCCCAGCTTTACCATGCCAAACAAAGTCCCCCATCTACACTAGACTTGCCTGCCTGTGCCTGGCCCATATTCCTTTAAACCTCCCCTATCCATGTACCTGTCCAAATGTCTTGTAAATGTTGTTATAGTTTCTGCCTCAACTACTTCCTCCGGCAGCTCATTCCACATACCCATCACCCTCTGTGTGAAGAAATTGCTCTGATTCATGTTAAATCTTTCCCCTCTCACCTTAAACCTATGCCCTCTGGTTCTTGATTTCCTTACTCCGTGTAAAAGACTCTGTGCATCTACCCTATCTTTGTCTGCTCATCAACTTATACACCTCTATAAGATCGCCTCTCATCCTCCTACACTCCAAGGAATACAGTTCTGGCCTGTCCAACCTCTCCCTACAGCTCAGGCCCTCAGGCCCTGGCAACATCAAGGTAATATTGAAATACCGCTCTGTCTATTTTCCATCCCTTCGCATCTCCACCAGGGTAGCTGTTGCTAACCCCAGCCGGTTCCACCTCATCCTGCACGAGGGAGGGGGGGAGGCATAAGGGAATGTTTTGCAAAATGATTGGATGCTATGCTTACCGTAGTTGAATACTACTGCTCCACTCCTCCTACAGGGAACCTCAATGGTGGTTCCACCAATGGTGGTTCCACTGGGTCTTCCCCTTTGCCCTCTTTTAACCAGGTGGCCCCAGCTACTCCCCACCCATGCACTAGTCCTTATGTTCCCCTCCTCTCTGAACACCCACCACCCCCCCATCAGACCTTGCCTCGGCCTCCGTCTACTCACCTGCCCTTCACCCCCCCCCCCATCCACCCCGACCTCCTCCTTTCCGATACAGAACGATCTGTCCTCAGCAGAGGCCTCACTTTTGTTCCCCTTCACCCCCATCTCAACGAGTTCCAGGTCCACCACGACGTAGAGCTAAAAATTAAAAAAAGATCAGTCTGAAGAAGGGTCTCAACCCGAAACGTCACCCATTCCTTCTCTCCAGAGATGCTGCCTGTCCCGCTGAGTTACTCCAGCATTTTGTGTCTATCCGTAGTTGAATGGTTGGCCATGAGTAGGAGTGGTGAGATATTGGAGTGAGCTTTGGATTAGTGTAAGAGTGTGCTGGGTATTTTGCCAGTTCAACATAACATGATTGTATTCATGTATAGTGTTTTCCGCTTTGATTGAATAGCACGCAAACAAAAGCTGTTCACTGTATCTTGGTGCACATGGCAAGAATAAATCAATACCAATACTTCATTGTTCCTTTAGGAATGAGATGAGGAGAAATTTCTTTACTCAGAGGGTGGTGAAAATGTGGAATTCCTTGCCACAGAAGGCAGTGGAGGCCAAGTCAGTGGATATTTTTGAAGGCAGAGGTAGAAAGATTCGTGATTAGAACTGGTGTCAGGGGTAATGGGGAGAAGGCAGGAGAATGGGGTTAGTAGGGAGAGACAGATCAACCATGATTGAATGGCGGAGTAGACGATGGACCGAATGGCTTAATTCTGCTCCTATCAGTTACGAACTCATGAACAAGGCTTTCAAAGCACACTCTAAAAATAATGGGGTGTTCTGTCTCCTGTCTGTGTCATATACCCTCTGGCATGTCACCTGCTTGATAATTTCTACAACTTGCTAGAGTCATATTAGACCTTCACATTAGGAGATGCAGACGTATTTGAACTGGACATAACTCCTGATGAAATTGGGCCCTCTATTGATTTACAAAGACAGAGAGCAGCCTGACTAGTACTGGTTTGCCACTGAATGTTATTGTGAGGATTCAGCATTGATTTGTTGCATTTGTGCAAGGCGGAAGAGTTGTGGGTTAATAGCACATTGCGATCCCCTTCCTTGTTTTCCAGCTGTACCCAATTTAGTCCCTCAGGATTCAATGACATATTGTCTATTGTCTATTGTCTATTAATGCAGGTGAGATGGAAATTCTTGCGTAGGAAGAAACTGCAGAGGCTGGTTTACACCGAAGGTAGACACAAAACACTGGAGTAACTCAGCGGGGCAGGCAGCATCTCTGGATAGAAGGAATGGGCGACATTTCGAGTCTGAAGAAGTGTCTAGTCCCGAAACGTCACCCATTCCTTCTCTCCAGAGATGGTGTCCAACCCGCTGAGTTACTCCAGCTTTTTGTGTCTATCTTAGATGAAAATTCTTGTCTGCTTTATTGGGCTCAAAACAAATAACTATCCTGATACATGCAATATTGATCAGGCAACCTGAAGTTAACATGTAGAAGATTTGGGAGCACATAACTGTCTGGAGAGAACTATTGTACACTCAGCTTCTTGGTGGGGATGGCCAGATATCCAAACCATTAGTGAGAGCCACTCACGAAAAATAGTTTATTCACTGCCTCTTCACTGCTCCACTCATTACCTCTCCACTACCTGCCCACTGCTGGTCATTCATCTCATTCCTTCATTTACTGCCCTCGTGTTAGTCCACTCACCCCATCTCCAATGTTCCTTTTCAACACGCCAGAGCAGTACTTTCTGAACCAGTACCAGTCTGAAGAAGGGTCTCGACCCGAAATGTCACCCATTCCTTCTCTCCAGATTTGCTGCCTGTCTTGCTGAATTACTCCAGCATTTTGTGTCTTCCTTCGATTTAAACCAGCATCTGCAGTTCTTTCCCACACACTACCAGTACTTCTATTATACAGTTACAGACTGGTATTGGTCTCTGTCATGTCAGCTTTATAGTCAAAGACACATCCTCATCAATACACTACACCCAGGTTTAGAGATGGATGTGTACTTGGATTTGGGCTCTGCGAATGAACATTAGAATAGACCCATAATGGCCCCTGGATACCTCATATCTAGGATATATTGCTAATTCCAGTCCATCCCTGGGTTATATTGGGCCATTACATCATACATCAGAAGGGTCCTAAGATCATGTCAGGTGGATTCCAGATTGTGAAGGCAGCAAGTAAAAACTACATGGGTCCATCTCTTGAGACAGATACCACCATGTTGTCACCAGGGCAATGGATTTTGAAACTACTGTAAGATTGAAAATCGCCTTATGAAACCTCCCATATTTACAACATATGTCAAAATAACACAGGTAATTATAGATCTGTTCCCTTTTTATTCCATGCAAAGTAATGAAGCTGACGACCAGAAATACACGTTGTGTACCCGGGAAGAAGGCGGAGAATGAGGTTGAGAGGGAAAAATAGATCAGCCATGACCAAGTGGCTGAGATGGGCCACCCAACTTTCAAAGGACCTTTGATGAAATTCTACACTATTAATCAGACTCAAAGCTTTGTGGATTCAGAGTAGAGTTAAGTAACTTGCTGAAGGGACGGTAACCATGAGTACTTACCTATTCTGTTGGAGTGACGAGGGGTTTTGGTTTCCAAGAAGAATGTCATCAGGGCATTGCTGGGGCCATTACTGTTCTAAACTATGCAAATAACCTGCATTCAGAAACTGGGTGGTTAGAATGACAGATAATACAAAATCTGGAGAGGCCGTGAGGATTGGAGAAGCCACAGACAAAAAATGAGTTAGACAAGTTAATGAGAGTGAATCAATGGTGGGGGATGGAGGTGGGGTGGGGAATTATAGGGGGAAAAAAATGACAGTGCATTTACTTAATGTTAAAATAGCCAGGGATGAAATTGAAAGAGAACGAGTTCATAAAATCTTAGTTGATTCAACACATTCATTAAAAAAGTGAAAAGAAATTGAACTGCACAACCAAAATAGTACATTGAAGATAGACACAAAATACTGGAGTAACTCAGTGGAACAGGCAGCATCTCTGGAGAGAAGGAATGGATGACATTTCGGGTCGAGACCCTTCTTCAGACAGAAGGGTCTGAAGAGTAACTCCAGCATTTTGTGTCTATCTTTGCTGTAAACCAGCATCTGCAGTTCCCACACAAAACAGTACATTCTCAGCTAATAGGGTAATGGCAATTTTATTGTCACCAAATATTGCTTCAATGGTGTCCAAAGTAGAGGAGATATTTTCTAGTTGCAGGTGGTACCTATAAAAGGCTTAGTTCCATTCTCTCGGGTCTGGATATGAGAAATTATTGGTATTGCGGTTGCTTTATTTTGTCACGTGTAGATACAATTTAAAAAGTTTGTTTTGCTTGCTATCTAGTCAAATCATAACATACATGAGTGCAATTAAGCCATAAACAGGTACAAAAAGGAGTGGAAAGAGAAAAATAACCAGAATGCAGAATATATGAAGTGTTACAATTTCAGAGGAGGTATAGATTAAAACATTGCAGCAAGGTTGATTGGGAGATCAGTACTACTACATCCTTAGATTATGAAAGTCCAATTCATCCAATAGCCCAATAATAGTTGGTGAAGCTGTTTATGAATCTGGCACTCCATGCTTTCAAGCTTTTGTATCTTTGGGGATGGGAGAAGAGTGAATGGGTGAAAGAGTGATGGGTGTAAGTGCTCCTGGATTAATTTAGCTGCTTTCCCAAGGCAGAGTAAAGTATAGATGGAGTCGAGGGGGGGGGGGGTCCAGTTTCAATGGTTTGGGCTGCATCCACAACTCTCTGCAAATTCCTGTGGTCTTGGGCAAACCAAATCAAATTGTGATACTATATATCCCGATAGTATGCTTTCTATGGTGCATCTGTACAATTATTGGATTTATTTTACTGCCACAGAAACAAAATATTGGAAGTGGTCCAAAATGAGTTGCCAGTTTACATTTGCTCATTTGCACCATCAGAATCTAATCCTAAGAGTGGTTAGCAGATAGAAGATATTTACGTGTAGCAGAAGATGCCATATTGTTGTGAATCTGAGGAATTCTCTGCCACAGAAGGCAGTGGAGGCCAATTCACTGGATGTTTTCAAGAGAGAGTTAGATTTAGCTCTTCGGGCTAACGGAATCAAGGGATATGGGGAGAAAGCAGAAGCGGGTACTGATTTTGGATGATCAGCCATGATCATATTGAATGGCTGTGCTGGCTCGAAGGGCCGAATGGCCTACACCTGCACCTATTTTCTATGTTTCTATTATTACCTCCTGACAGAGTTGATACATTTGTCTTTCTCTGTATGGAGCAAAGTGGATGTGGATGAAAAGCTGTTGTCCACCTGCAATCATTTTGCATCAGTCTTAAAGTTCATTGTGAATTGGATGCACCCCACATCAAATTCACCGGAAATGCATTGAAAGACATTGCATAGTAAGAGGAAAATCTTCATGTTAAACAAATGTCTAAAACTAAAACAAGAATCCTGCCCAGATTCGTTAGCCTGACTGTCCGATGAGTTTGAATTGCTGTACAATACTAATATTTCAACGTGAGTGACAAGCCAAACACAGAGTGGTTTTGCTTCAATTTTGAAACGTGCCACTAATTCATTTAGTGTATTTGATATTTTCCTTAACCAATTCAGAGTTTCAGTGCTCATAAGTAAATTTTTGATTATTTCCAGTTGATAATACCACACACGCATTCTTCAAATGGTCATTCACTGAGATGCTTAGTTTAGTGAAATGGAAGCAGGAGGCCATGCCAGTATCTACGGCAGGACCTGAGGAATTGCACAGTTCTGCAGCCTTTTGCACAAATTATGGTTCTACACATATTGCAATAAATCAAAGCAGTTGGTTAACATAGCGCACATAGAAAGGAATTAATGACAGTCATATTTGTTCTGTCAACAATGCTGATGCATTAAACCTGAAGCTATCGAGCTGGCAGCTTAACAAGTGGGAAAAATGTTCAAGTGTGTCTAACCTATGTGTTTGAGAAATGACATCTTATACAGTATAGTGACTGTATTGCATTATTTTCTCTGTATTAATATGGTAGTTAGTCTTCTCCTTCAATGCATTTTAAATTACCTGACAATGTTGGGCCAAAAAAGATTTGCTCGAGAAGTCGATTTTCTCGTAAATAACTATTAACAGAGTGGCACTATGGCACAGCTGTTAAACCCACTGCCACCAGACACCCTATCCTGACCTCATGTGTTGTTTGTGTAAAGTTGTGATTTTCTTCCTCTCAATACTTGGTTTCCTCCGGGTGTTCTGATTTCCTCCCACATCCCAAAGACGTGCAGGTTAGGAGATTTATTGGCCACAGTAAATTGTTCCTCGTATGTAGGTGAGTGGTAGAATCTGGGAGGAGTTGAAGAAAGTGTAAGGAGAATACAATTAAATGGGATCATTGAAGGATTAGTGTAAATGGGTGTTTTATGGTCAGCACAGACTTGATGGGCCGTAGGACCTATTTCTACCTGTATCTGTATCTCTATGAATCTGACTCTGTGAGTTGGGATTGTGTCTACCATTGCAGATAGGACTTTATCATGAACGCAGCCTCACATGTGGTTTGGAGTCGGTGCAAGACCTTTGGACTGAGGGTTCTATGAAAAGAGAACTCCTTCTGGCTGACTGTCAGTGACCTGTGGTGTTCCGCAGGGGTCGGTGCTGGGTCCGCCACTTTTCATGTTGTAAATGATTTGGATGATGGAATTGATGGCTTTGTGGCCAAGTTTGCAGGTGATACAAAGATAGGTGGAGGGGCAGGTAGTGTAGAGAAAGCAGGAAGTCTGTAGAAGGACTTGGAATGGGTTGGGAGAATGGGCAAAGAAGTGGCAGATGGAATACTGCGTAGCAAAGTGTGCAGTCATGCACTTTGGTAGTAGGAATAAAGGCATAAACTATTTCTTAATGAGGAGAGGATTCAAAAATCGGAGGAGCAAAGAGACTTTTTTTTAAAAAGTACAAATACTTTATTCCAAAACAAATCAGACATACAAAGTAGTAACGCGATCAAATCAAAAGCTGCCTACATTGGCAGTTTACAAACAAAACAGTTATCCTTCAGGCTTCCTGTCACCTACAGGAGGAACCAAAGAGACTTGGGAGTGCTGGTGCAGGATTAATTTTCCTGCAGGATTAATTTGCAGGTTGAATCAGTGGTAAGGAAGGCAAATGCAATGTTAACATTCATTTCTAGAAGGCTATAAAATTTTAAAAAACAGGGGATATAATGCTGAGGCTTTATAAGACACTGATCAGACCACATTTGAGTATTGTGAGCAGTTTTGGGCCCCATATTTGAGGATGGATGTGCTGGTATTGGAGAGGGTCCAGAGGAGGTTTACGAGAATGATCCCAGGAATGATTGGGTTAATTTATGATGAGCGTTTGACGACTTTGGGCCTGTATTTGCTTGAGTTTAGAAGGACGAGGGGGAGATCTCATAGAAGCTCACCGAATAATGAAAGGCCTGGATAGAGTAGATGTAGAGAGGATGTTTCCACTAGTGGGAGAGTCTAGGACCAGAGGGCACAGCCTCAGAATAAAAGGACTCACCTTCAGAAAGGAGATGAGGAGGAATTTCTTTAGCCAGAGGGTGGTGAATCTGTGCAATTCATTGCCACAGACAGCTGTGGAGGCCAAGTCTTTGGGTATTTTTAAAGCAGAGATTGACAGGTACTTGATTTGAAAGGGTGTCAAGGATTACAGGGAGAAGGCAGGAGAATGGTGTTAAGGGGGAAAGATAGATCAGCCATGATTGAATGGTGTAGATGGGTCAAATAGCCTGATTCTGCTCCTATAATTTATGAGTCGGGATAGCCTCATAAGGCTCGTCTGGCCCTGTTAGGATTTGGTTTAAGAACCCTTTTTGAGAAGGATCTCTGTAAGGAAATGATCATGTAGCACATACACCTGCTACCTCTTTGCTACATGAATTCACGATAGCACATATGAATACTGATTCCTACTTTATAGGGTAATATTAGGTCGGATTGTGTTATTAGGAACATAGCTGATTTAGTAATGTGGGAAATTAACCATTTTCTGAGTGTGACATCAATGATTTCATAGCACTAATGTTTTTGGCACAGTTCATCATCTATTCAAACAATAACAAATCCTCTATCAATACTCCATTCAGCTCTGATTCAAGTGAACCTGAAGTATTAACATTTTTCTCTCCACAAATGGTGCCTAATCCGCTGGAAACATTTTTCAGTCAGCGGAAAGACATTTGTCCAAATATATGTCCGTCTTACCCAGAATACTATATGTAAATGTTCTGCTGTTAGTAATGGTTGCCATTTGCCAGTAACACCACTAGTTCTGGTTACAGGTGTACAACATGCATTACAGCATGAGCATAAATGGAAAAGTAAAGGATGGATCGCTGGAAATTGATACAAAGAACAACCTTGAGACCTTCAGAACTGGAAGTGGCAACGAAGAGGCAGTGGAAGTTCATGATTTTCAAACTGTAAGTCAAACAGTGAGTGAAATTGTCAGAAACGTTTTCAGAGTACCTTTTAAGACTGCAGACATAAATGGATATGGTGGCAACTCATTCATCCACTCACAATTAGATTCAGCTCTGCCTATAAAAACAGATCAATCCACGCCCTTGTCTACCAAAGTAATTCACAAAAAAAAAATAATTCCGGAATGCAAAAATAACTTCTGCTTTCTTTCTTCTCCGCAAATTGCTTAAAAAAAATCTTCTCTCCTTCTCCTCCAATGTCAATTTGAATATGTGCAAAGAGGTTATGGAAATTTTTGTCAGTGGGATTCAAGCTATCAAGTCCTGCCAAACACTGCCACTCCCCTTCCTCACCCTACCCCTTGAACCAAACATTTAATTTTCCCTAATCCTTGTCCCAAATTCACATCTTTAATTGGGGTCTGCATCCCCTTCATGCTCTCTGCCCACTCCCCTGTTCCTCCACTGTATTCCCATTAACTGTTCACCGCCTAACTTTCCTTCTTAGCCCCTTCGTCAGCTGACAGTGCTAATGAATCTCACTATGAGGTATTGCATCCTTCCCTTCCAATCTTCTGTCACCATCCCTCTCCTGAAATTCCAACCCTTGACACTCTATCATTGCAAACTACTGCCCGACATCTACCATTCCTTCCATTTCCAATTTCCTAAAATATGTTATAACTGCCCAAATACACGCTCACCCTTACCCAAAACTCTTGATTTGAATCCCTAGATTCCATTTCTCATCTTACCTCAATGCTTTGATCATTGTCACTAATGATATCCTGAGCAATTTTTCCCTATTTCCCTTTCTCAACTGCGCTACTGCCATGGACATATTGTCCACACCTTCCTCTGACACCTGTCCACTGTCATCCAGTACCCACCATCATCTCTTCTTACCTGTTGCGTAATGGTCAGTGAATCATGAGCAAGGGCTACTCTTTATATCCACACAAACATTGCCTTCAGTAACCATTGGGAATCTTGCCCTTCACCTCTTTCCCATTTCCGTGCTGCCCCTCAGCCACATCGTCCGAAAACATGGTGTCATTTTCCATGTGAGTGACAAAGACACCTGGCTTTGGCTCACCACTTGAGCCCCATTCAACTTCCCGAAAATATCAGGCTGTGTGCCCAACCTCCAATTATGGATAAGAAGAATGAAATATAGTGAAGCCCCGAGTCATTATTTTTGGTTATTTTCAAAACTGCTTGATCTCTCACCCAGATTGTTGGCTGCATTTGACCCTGATTTGGGTTCCAGTCCCCAAGTTTGTATAGTCACAAAGACTCGCTAATTCCATCTCCTTAACGTTGCCTGCTCCACTCCCGACTTCTACTCATCCACTGTTGGACCTTCAGAGTTTGCCTTTGTTACCTGGAGACGACTCTCCCAGCTGGCCTGCCTCATCGACAACTGCTAGCCTGTCATTAGGCCACTGTCACGTTAACCCATAACTCATGTGGTTGGTTAAACCACATTGCTCTTTAAAATCGAAGGTATCACAAAAAGCTGGAGTAACTCAACGGGTCAGGCAGCATCTCAGGAGAGAAAGAATGGGTGACGTTTCGGGTCGAGACCCTTCTTCAGCTCTTTAAAATGATCATCATTGTTTGTGAGCACACTTGTGGTCTGTCCTTTAATTTCTCTGTAATTTCACTAGCTTTGTTGCCATCCACAATATCTCCACTCCTCTGATACTGCCTGATACCATTCCAAAATTTAATTGTTCAGCAATTGGCAGCTTTGCCTTACCCTCCAAAAGCACAACTCTGGAATTTTCTCCCTTTGTCTTCCCCCCTCTCTAACCCCTTTCCTCTTTTAAAGTGCCCTCTAAAACCTACTTCAATAACCTGGCCTTGGGATATCTGCCTTTTCTCTGTGTTTCTGTTTTTATTTTATAGCTGTCTCAGCATTATTTTTTGTTTTGTTAACAATGCTTTTATTGGATATGTTGGGATGATTTTATCACCTTAAAGGTTGTATATGTTTCTAAGTTATTTCTAGTCAAATTAACTCCTCTAGTTTATTAAATATGTATTGATTCATAAAGAATTACAATAACCCATTGTCATCTGAAACTATTTTTATATCTAAGTGTGCATTGAATTTGATTGCGACATATTCAACTTTAAGGAGAAATATCTGCCCCAGGAGAGGGACACATATCGTGGAGAGCCATTCAGTAGCCAGTAGCTGATGAAAGGATTTGAATGGAGCAAAGTAAAACATGCCTGTCCCTCCTGACTCCAAAAATCCAGTTGCATTTCAGTTTCTGTGGTGGTTGTGTTTCCTTTAAGAACTGCAGGAAAGGTTGCTTTTCACCCGTGCCCTTGGGCAGAACGAGTTCTGCCTTTTGCTTCTTGGAAGTTGTATTAGAATCCCACAGCCAACATTGAATTCCATGTTGGATTGTTCCAATAACATTTGAGTCCTCTTTGGGTAAGAGTGCCAGTTGCCAGTTTGAGATCCATACTGTTTAGCCATGGGCAGGCAAAGTTTAGTTTAGGAAAGAACTGCAGATGCTGGTTTAAATCGAAAGTAGACACAAAATGCTGGAGTAACTCAGCGGGTCAGGCAGCATCTCTGGAGAGAAGGAATGGGTCACGTTTCGGCTTGAGACCCTTCTTCAGTCTGAAGAAGAGTCTCGACCCGAAACATCACCATTCCTTCTCTCCAGAGATGCTGCCTGACCCGCTGAGTTACTCCAGCATGTTATGTCTACCAGAGTTTAGTTCAGTTTAGTTTAGTTTAGTTTAGTGTAGTTTAGTTTTATTATTGTTACATGCACGAAAGTACAGTGAAAAGCTTTCGTTTGCATGTTATCCAGTCAAAGGAAAGATTATACATCAGCACAATTAAACCATCCACAGAGCAGTCTGATGACCTTGGGGAAAAAACTATAAATTCACTTGCAACATGACTTCACCAATTTGTATTCTTTTTATTCTATGTAAAATAGCTTCATGTCCTGAATATTTGGGATGTAATACTTTTTTTTAAATGTTAATGAAGTTAAAGGTGCATTTAAAGAGCCAAATAGAATAGGGCTAAAAAAAATATATTTTTTATTGACATAGGGTCTACCATAATCTCACATGTGTTAAAATCATTGACATTTTGTTTTCAAGTGTAGCTAATGCTGTAATGTGGGAAATCAGGACACTGAAATATCCCAATATGCGATTTATTTCACAAAATGCTGGAGTAACTCAGCAGGTCAGGCAGCATCTCAGGAGAGAAGGAATGGGTGACGTTTTGGGCCGAGGCCCTTCTTCAGACTGATGCCAGGGGGGCGGGACAAAGGAAGGATATAGGTGGAGACAGGAAGATAGAGGGAGAACTGGGAAGGTGGAGGGGAAGAGAGGGACAATCTAAATTTGGAGAAGTCAATGTTCATACCACTGGGCTGCAAGCTGCCCAAGCGAAATATGAGGTGCTGTTCCTCCAATTTCCGGTAGGCCTCACTATGGCACTGGAGGAGGCCCATGACAGAAAGGTCAGACTGGGAGTGGGAGGGGGAGTTGAATTGCTCCGTGATGTTCTCCTAATTATCGGTTAATGTGGTATTAGATCTGGGAGATACTGGTCACAAGGCAAGGGGGATCTGCCTTGCTTTTCCCCACACAGTACCATGGGAATGTCTCCATCCACCCGAGAGGACAGGCAGGATCCTAGTTTAACTCATATCCTCAGTGCATCTTAGGTTAGGTGTGCAGGTCTCCCGAGTGGGGCTTGCATACCAAGCTCTAATTCTGAGGCCTATGTAGCGCTACTTACCCATAGCTGCTTATTCCTTGAAAATCTGACAACACATTTGCAGATGTAGCATTTTGTTCCGCTTCTTTCATATCATTCTTACCAGTAATTGTGTAGAGCTGCTGACGTGCATATAGATTATTAACTGCGGGTAATTTCTATTGTGCAGGGAATCACAGGAATCCACTTCGCTGGAGGAGAGAAGTGCTACATCAAAGCACAAGCTAAAGCTCACCTGCTGGATATCGAGAATCTGAAAACAGAAGCAGTTTCATTTGAGCTTGTAGGTGTTAAGTGGATTTCAATTTCTAATGATTTTAGATCTGCAAGACCCAGGTAACAAAATCTTTAAAAGGAGAAAGTGAAACTAGTACTGCCATTTGGAGCATCTTTCAACTGAATGTACGCATAATTTGCAGGCTCCTTAATTTCCCCAGACCTCTTCGCCTTGTCAATCAGTCGAGATGCTGCTTGCTGCAGGGTAAGATTTTCCCCTTGAGTGTGACATTCAGATTCAAAAGGGACGCTGACCTAGTTGTTCACTTACTCTGAAATTCATACACTGGGACCGCCGAGAAAAAGCATCTGAAGTCTACAAACCTCCCGTCCCAGGGGGAAAGCTAGAAATGAAAAGCAAAGCCTGGTGTGCACATTGCATAACTAAACTAAACAGGTTAATCCCCGTGAACAACACAGGCCAGGGGAATGGCTAATGGTTTATAGAGCAGGTTCAGCTCGAGATTCTTTCATTTTAATCATGTTCTTTTTTAAATCAGAACAATTTGCACTTGGCAGGGTAGCAGGGAGTATTATAAATGAGCAACCGCAATGCATTATAGCTTCACCCCTGTCTATTATTAGTAGCCAGAGCCTACCTGGCTAATTAATGCGATTACTGGTATGCAAATTCTATTCATGTGAGACAGAAAGGAGTGGCACCTTAAATAATGTCAGTGGCAAGTCTGAAAATTGACATAATGAGGGCTCAATACATGTACTAATCTCAAGAAAGTGATGTTTAATTAGACTTTAATTTTTGACCAGTCACCTAACACTTTTCAGCTGAGGATTCCAGGGGGAAAAAAATTGCAATTTGAGGGGCTGTGTTCAATTAAGATTTTAATTGAAAATGTAATGTGATTTTTATTAAACTGACAGGTAGTGAAGAACCACGAGTGGGACTTCCTGGCCTGTGGGCTGCGAAAACATGTTAGAGTATGAATGCTGAAATATATCTCAGATAACCTGTAGCTTGCCTAGCATATACCTGATTACTGTACGTGGGCAGTCAGTGTCAATACGGTTTAATGCCTTTACAAGCAGGAAAATTGGCTGCTGATTCCTTCAAATCACTAGGTAGAAAGTACTTCAGTCTGTGATGATGTGGTAAGATAAAGAGCCAAAGCTCTAGAATCATCCTACCACAGCCAGAGAGCAGTGCTGAACTACTATCCACCTCCTTGATGACCCTAACTTTACCTAGCTGGCTTTACCTAGCACTAAACGTTATTCCCTTATCATGTATCTATTCACTGTAAATGGATCGATTGTAATCATGTATTGTCTTTCTGCTGACTGGTTAGCCCGCAACAAAAGCTTTTTCACTGTGCCTCAGTACACGTGACAATAAACTAAACTGAACTAGTTGGGATGAAGCCAATGATGACCACTATTCATATCAAACCATAAGGGGCCGAGCCAAGGATCAAGAAGACTGAAAGAATTTGTGACAAACTGCCCCTTAACCTGAAGAACAGGAGGAACATACAGAAGGTGACATGACTTCCACAACAAAGGCCAAAAAGAATAAAAACTCCATTTAACCAACAGAATAGAAAAGCAAATAAGGGTGAACAGAAACAGCAAGGTGCATCATCAGAAGCATGGAAGAATGATCCATGTTCACTTTGCCTCGAATCCATGGACGTTCAGAGGATTAAAGACATGGATGGGAACGCTGACTTTGGTAAGGGTCCCTCTTGTTGTAAATTCAAGAACACATTGGCAAATTGAAAAATTTGAAAGTGAAACTGTACAACTGCTTAATTCACAGCACGTTTATCACATTATATATTAGTTATGTTGTCACAAAGCTGATTATTAATAAGGCTCTTTCCTCTTTCTACAGATGGGACTGGAGTATTCACTGTCCAATAACATGCTGCATTACAACGTATAACGTACAACATTAGTCAGCTTTAAATCAGATTGAGAGGCCCAAAGAAAAAAATATTTTTGTTAGTTTACAGATATCCAGGTTCTATTGCTCAGACAATACTTAAAAGACAGCAGAAGATTTTACATTTGATCACATACTAACGGGCCCGAAATACACTTCAAACATTCCACCACAATGACCCAAAATGTCACCCAGTCCTTCTCTGCAGAGATGATGCCTGTCCCGCTGAGTTACTCCAGCATTTTGTGTGTATCTTCAGTGTAAAGCAGCATCTGCTGTTCCTTCCTGCCCATAGACAGATATGGCAGACTTATTTTAGCATGCACTATTTTAGCATGCAACGAGGTCTATACACCAATGAGTCAAAGTGAAATTAGACAGACAATTTCAACCTTTTTCTCATTGCAAAGTAGAATTGTCAGTAGAAAAGTAGAAGGGTATGGATTTCAACAGGTCAGTCATATGGAGTCTTGGAGCTTCAGTAGAATTCTGCTCATGGCACATGTAATAAGAGACTGTGAAGATAAAGCAAGGGGAAACAACTGGGCCAAAATACATAAGAAGGGATGTGACTGTTATAAGAGAAGTCATGCACACTTTAGTAACTTCCATGCACAGTCATCCAACAGGTACATGCATACAGCATAGGGACCTGCTCACAACACATGGGAGTAATGTAATGAAATTGCAAGACATTTATTAGGCATAGCAATCACATTTTTAATATGGTTTCCCTGGGAGTGACAATGAATGCACAAAATTGACACTTAGCTATAATTGGCAACAGCAGACAATGACATTCATAAACAGGTATTTCAGAAACAAGCATTTTTCTGTATTTATATATCTGAGCATGTACTTGTGATCTGTAAGTGTCTACATACAAGTTATTTAGATGTCTGAAACTATGTCAGTACAGAAATGTCCCTTATTAAAATGAATGGTGAGGAAACATTCCGAAACCTTTGATGTTGATGCTGGTATCTTCTGCTGGACCACACAGCCATTTCACAGGACAATGTTGCTGAACCCAATGCTGTTGATTACAACAGAATTACAGATGTGCATTTCCTCAACAGCCTCACTTATAGTGTTTTAATCAACTGGTTTATATAATATCCTCAAAATACTCAATCGGTCAGGCAGCATCTGTAGGGGGATACATGATGAGTTAAGATTTCAAAGCAATGACCATTCTTCAGAACTAGGAAATCAACAACATGTTTTAAATTCTAGAGAAGGTAGCAGTTTAATAATTGCCTGGGATCATTTCTTGGACCTCTGTTGTGTGTGATTTATATATGGATGAGAATGTCAGTGGGTTGATCAGTGAGTTTGCAGACGGCACAAACTTTGGCAGTGTTATGGATTGTGAAGAAGGTTGTCAAAGGGTACAACACAATAAAGACTAGTTTGAAATACAGCAGAGAGCTGGCAGTTGGAGTCTAATCTGGACAAGTGTGAGATGTTGTACATTGGGAGGTCAAATGCAAGAGGAAAGTGTACTGTAAATGGCAGGAGCATTTAACCTCAGGGGAATCTGAAAATGGCAACGCAAGTAGATAGTGGGAAAGAAGATATAAGATATACCTGCCTTTGTCTGCCAAGGCATTGAGCACAAGAGTCAGGAAGCCATGTTGCAGCTGTAGAGGTCTTTGGTTGGGCCACATTTAAAACATTGCGGCAGTTTTGGTCACTGAAGGAAGCAAAGGCTTTGGAGAGGTGGCAAAAGAGGTTCACCAGAACCATGTTTCGTGCATCAGAGACTATTAGCTGCAAGGAGGCATTGGACAAACTTGAATTGTTTTCTATGGTGCATTTGGAGGCTCAGAAACAGTCTAATAGAAATAGATACAATTATGGGAGGCACAGGTATGTTAGTTAACTATAGTCTTTGTCCCGCATCATGGATTTAGGGTGAGATGGGAAATTTTAAAGGAGATTTGTGAGACATGTTTTTACTCAGAGAGCGGAACATGGTGCCAGGAGAGAAGATATGATAGCAATGTTTAAGAGGAATTTAGAGTGGTGCATGAATAGGTAGTGGATGGAGGGAAATGAACCATGTGCATGCAGGTGGGATTAGTTTAAATTAACCCCAGAGCCAACACAGTCATAGTAGGCTGTAGGGCCTGTTCCTGTGCTGTACAGTTTTATGTTTTTGCACAAAACTGCCATAGAAAAGCTACTTTATTACATCTTCCATGGACCAAGTGACCTCACAATTAACAGAATTATTAGTTAGAAAATATACTAAAATAATCTATTTGTTTCTAGTTTTCTCGCCCATGTTGACTGGTGCAGAGATATAGTTTCAGAGTTCTAATCATTCATCATCAGATAATTCAATGAAGAATCCATTAATCATGGGTGCATCCTGAGTGAATCTTGCTCAACTGGCAAGCCTTCTCTATCCTTGACAATCAGAAAACCCAACTTATTTGGAAAAGCACAGATCTGAGAGCTGTATTTGCAGTGAAGTAAATCAATGGCTCCAAATACCTTAATCATTGAGGTGTTAAGGAACTGATGGATTAAGAGGAGTGCTGAAGAAACGCATAGTTCAGGGGAATTAGATGAAAGGAAAGATCAGAAATCTAGGAGATATATTTGAGAGACATGAGCCAAGAAAAAAATAAGTATTAAAAATGCTGTTTTAGAACAGCAAAAGTTTTCAAAAATATAAAGACTTTTGAAAGTGCCTTTCCAAGACTTTGTGTCAATACTACAGACAACTTGGACCAAAGGAAAAGATTGTACTTCAGTAAAAAAGATAATATATTTATATTGACTTGTTAGCATGGAACACAAAAACAAAGATGGCCCTTTCATGTGTGTTTCCCTTTTATGTATTGAATTTCCACTCCCCTGACATCAGTCTGAAGAAGGGTCTCGACCCGAAAGGTCACCCATCCCTTCTATTCAGAGATGCTGCCTGTCCTGCTGAGTTACTCCAGCAATTTGTGCCTACCTTTGATTTAAACCAGCATCTGCAGTTCTTTCCTACACATGTATTCAATTCTAGTGACTTGAAATTTAGACAAACTTAAAGGTGGAATCTGACTCACTGGCGTATCTGAACGGCAAGCGCCAATCATGGCGCATGGCGTCAGTCATCACGCCACCACTTTCTGAAAGTAAAAACGTGATGTACGGAGGGTCCAGATGTCCATTCCTCTTTGAAATAGGAAGGACAGAACTCACTGCAAAGGCAGCTCATTGGTTTATATGGAGCTTCTTGCCACTAGTGTCTTGGACCTCAAATTTAGCTGTTTCACTTTTCCTTCAACGTATTCAGAAGCTAAGGCGAGGCATATTATTCAACACAACACATGGGCAGCACGGTGGTGCAGCAGTAGAGTTGCTGCCTTACAGTGCTTGCAGCGCCAGAGACCCGGGTTTGATCCCGACCACGGGTGCTGTCTGTACGGAGTTTGTACCTTCTCCCCTTGACCGCGTGGGTTTTCTTCAAGATCTTCGGTTTCCTTCCACACTCCAACGATGTACAGGTTTGTAGGTTACTTGGCTTGGTGTATATGCAAATTGTCCCTAGTGCGCGTAGATAGTGTTAATGTGTGGGGATCACTGGTTAGTGCGGACTCAGGTGGGCCAAAGGGCCTGTTTCTGCGTTGTATCACTAAACTAAAATAAAATAAACATGGAGTTTGCACAAAGTCAGTGTTGTTATTTACTCTTGTTGTGGTGTTGTAAAAGAGCAAATGGCTCGAGCTACCCAGACTCACCACTGAAGCAGCCCAATTAAGGCACAATAGTCTAGAAATGTTTCTGCATAGCATTGGTTCTCTCTGTATTACAGGTTCCATTTAAAATTCAAAACAGGTCATTAACTGGGATTGGCAGACACAGAAATGCAAATTGTGCAGTGGATAGTTGTACCTTGTCCCTCTGTGGATTTAATGTGCTTACTGACCGAAGGAGACAGGTGCAAGGCAATGACATTCAGTGCCACGCAGTTCCAGGGTCATTGCTGCCACAAGTAAAAGTTAAACATGCTTCAGAAACCACATGCGCTGTCACTATCGAGCAGAACTGAGTATGATGAAAGAGTGGGTGAGTGTAAATTAAGGTCATAAGCTCATAAGTGATAGAATTAGGCCAATAGGCTCATCAAATCTACTCCACCATTCAATCATGGCTGATCTATTTCTCCCTCCTAACCCCATTCTCCTGCCATCTCCCCATAACCTCTGACACCTGTACTAATCAAGCATCTATCTATCTCTGCCTTTAAAATGTCCACTGACGGCCTCCACAGCCTTCTGCAGCAAAGAATTCCACAGATTCACCACCCTCTGACTAAATAAATTTCTCCTCATCTTCCTAAAAGAACATCCTTTAATTAAGGGACCTGTCTTAATCTGGGGCTGTGTCAGGGAATTTGTCAAGCAGAAGACCTTGAATCTTCAGTAATGGATCAGACGTCTTCAGTGTTGTGGTTGAGGGGCTGTCTTTGAGGGGGAGACTGGTTATTTTGCCCTAGGTGCTCATCCCTGACATTGCAGTGTCCCCTTGTGCTTTGGGATCCAGCCTCTGATCCACTATTGAGGGAAAAGCAGTCTCAAAACAGGCATACGACTCGGGGTATTGGTTCCCACAAATATCCTTTGCTTTAAGAGCTCCCACAATTGTTAAGTTTGGTCTTTTCTTTCTCTTACAAGTTGTAGAAGTTCTTCAGTGTTTTCAGGATTCAGATCTTGTTGCTTGATGGGTAAAGATTCATGTTACAGGGGAGACTTGTACTGTAGCTACCAAGTTCTTTAAGACACCAACCTCAGTACTGTACAGTGTTAGTGTGAAAAATGTAGGTGCTCCAATTAGAGCTCATTGATAGATGCTGGTAATGTTAAGTCGTTTCTGGGAGCTACATACAAGAATTGACAGCATTGTCCCTGCTTTCGTGGTGAACCTTATCCTGAAAGTACTGATCTTCTTCCATTAAAAAATGAGGCTCTCACTAGGATTTCCTCTTTATCCCGCAGCTCCCCCTCTCCCCATTCATAACAAGGATAGAGCCCCCCTTGTTCTCACGTTCCATCCCATCAGCCATCGTATACAAGAAATTATCCTCCAACATTTCCACCACCTCCAACGGGATCCCACTACTGGCCACATCTTCCCATCTCCATCCCTTTCCGCTTTCCGCAGAGACCGTTCCCTCCATAACTCCCTGGTCCACTCATTCTTTCCCACCCAAACCACCCCTTCCCCGGGCACTTTCCCCTGCAACCTGTCCCTTTACCTAACCCCTTGACTCCATCCAAGGACCCTAACAGTCTTTCCAGGTGAGGCAGAGGTTCACCTGCACCTCCTCCAACCTCATCTATTGCATCAGCTGTTCCAGATGTCAACTTCGCTACATCAGCAAGACCAAGCGCAGGCTCAGCGATCGTTTTGTTCAACACCTTCGCTCAATCTGCCTTAACCAACCTGATCTCCCGGTGGCTCAGCATTTCAACCCCCCCTCCCATTCCCAATCTGACCTTTCTGTCCTGGGCCTCCTCCATTGTTATAGTGAGGCCCAGCGCAAATTGGAGGAACAGCATCTCATATTTTGTTTGGGCAGTTTGCACCCCAGCGGTATGAACATTGACTTCTCTAACTTCAGATAGTTCCTCTGTCCCTCTCTTTCCCCTCCCTTCCCAGTTTTCCCATTAGTCTTCCTGTCTCCGACTACATCCTATCTTTGTCCCGCCCCCGCCCCTGACATCAGTCTGAAGAAGGGTCTCGACCCGAAACATCACCCATTCCTTCTCTCCCGAGATGCAGCCTGACCTGTTGAGTTACTCCAGCATTTTGTGTCTACCTTCGATCTTTGGATAATGATGCCTGAAATAACTTATCAGATGGGTACAGCAGTTGTGGAAGAGTATTACACAAATAGTGTATACCCTTTCTCATTCTAGTTGTCCTTCCTGAATTTCCTCCATTGATACTAGAACACTGAATAAATTACCCATTTTAAGTGAAGCACAGCATCCTGAAACTTAAATATAGACTTGGCATTTCACTAAAAACACAGCAAATTGCTGTTTTTGCTAAATCTAAGGCTTGAAGAAATGCTGTACCTTCTGCTGGCTTGGCCAATATCCCAATACTAGCAACACACTCAATTAGCACTGGGGAATGGGGTTGCTTTCCGTGAACAAGCATCTGGAAGAAATAGCATAGAACGTTTGACAAAAAAAACATTGTAGAAATTAGTGCGACAGAATCTCTAACCCATTCTATTTAGAGTCATAGAGTGATACAGTGTGGAAACAGACCCTTCAGCCCAACTTGCCCACACCGGCCAACATGTCCCAGCTACACTAGTCCCACCTGCCTGCACTTGGTCCATATCCCTCCAAAACTGTCCTATCCATGTATCTGTCTAACTGTTTCTTAAACGTTGGGATAGTCCCAGCCTCAACTACCTCCTCGGATAGCTTGTTCCACACACCCACCACCCTTTATATGAAAAGGTTACCCCTCAGATTTGTACTACATCTTTTCCCCTTCACCTTAAACCTACGTCCTCTGGCCCTTGATTCACCTACTATTTGGAATGGTTATGAGACAGAAGAAATACTTACCTAACTGGCTTGAAGATGTTTTTCTTAACTTCATTTCAGTATGCTGGTGAATACACGGGTAACTTTGATAGGAGGTGGGAGTAAAAATCTAAACAATTTATAATGGTTACGAGTTAGACTAAAATGAATGCCTATTTTAAAGATCACACCACAGGATTATCTAAAGGAACCAAACCTCAAATACTTCAATACTACCCCATGGGACCACCAGCTTAGGTTTAATGTTGAATGTTATGGCAAAGGCAAATAGTTAATTTTTGGAAGGGATTTGATGAAATGTAAGAAATCACCTCATTTGTCATTTTTAATGTGTGAGGAACACACAGGGGTCAAGGAGAATGTCTAGCATTTGAGATGAAGCCATAAGGATTTGAAAGATCTGATGGTTTTATCAAGGAGAGGTGAAAAGGGAAATGTGATGAATTATACTTTGTAAACAGAAACCTCATGGTGTCTGAGAGAACATTAAACCAGAGAGTTTGTAAGAAATCCTACCCAGACCCATTGATATCAGCCTCTGAGTCTTTTATTTAGAATTGTGGCTAACTGCTGATTTATCTCAAGATTTTTGGAGATAATGACATTGATAACTGTTCAAGTATGATAGTTTTGTTGTTATATTTTGTTTTCACATGTTTGACCTAATGTAATATATTGTAGTTCCATCAAACAATTATCTGTGTTCAGAACATCAGAAACACCCATTAAAAAACACCGAGAATTTCCAAAGTAAACATCTGGGTCTAATTGTTTGGCTTGATGGTTTGGTCATGAAAGAACAATGACTACTAAAGTTAATCTGTTTTTGCCTCTTGCTTTATGGCTGTGGTATTAAACCCAAACTGCTGCTGTGCAGATAAATGTCTGAACATCACTGGTTGGTAAATCAAAAATGTAGAATATAACAACAGAAATGTTGGAAGTGCTTATCAGAACAGGCAGATAGAGAAACAGAGTTAATGTTTCAGAGGGATCTTCGACCTGAAATGTTAGTAAAGTTTTTATTTTCTCAGATGTTGCCTGACCTATTGAGTGTTTCCAGCATCTGTCGTTTTTGGTTTTCATTTAATAGAGAATATATAAGTTGGCTATTATTTGCTTTTATATTTTTCTATCAGGCATGATATGATACAAAAAAATCAACTATTCTTATTGTAAATACTATATAAATCATTTATCAGATCAAGTGCAATAATGATTTCAGCTTTAGGCACGAGATTATTTTTTTGATCGAGTGATCCCTCGTGTATCAAATGGGAAATATAATGACCCATTGTTTCTGCTTGCTTCAGCCCAAACGAACTAATCTCCAAATATCATGACTCCATCCTTGTCCAGTCCCTTCTGACTTACATCCAAGACACGTCACACATCCTTCAACTCTTGAATAACTTTTAAATTCTAGGCCCCCATAGCCTTATCTTCACCATGGACGCCCAGTCCCTTCACACTTCCATCCCACAATAAAAAAGTCTTAAGGCCGTCCCTCCACTTCTTCCTCGAACAAAGACCCTATTCATTTCCCTCTACTAACACTCTCCTCCTCATGGCGAAACTTGTCCTCACCCGTAAAATCATCCCTTTGACTCCTCTCACTTTCTCCAAGTTAAAGGTGTAGCCATGGATACCCGCAAGGGCCCCAACAATACCTGTCTTTTGTCAGTTATGTCGATCAATCCTTGTTCCAGGTGCACACTGGCACCATCCCCCCCACTCTTTCTCCGCTACATCAACAGCTGCATCGGGGATACATCCTGCATCCCTTCCCACCCAAACCAACCCCTCCACCAGATACTTTCCCCGCAACCACGAGATGTAACACCTGTCCATAAACCACCTCTCAGACCACCACCTCAGGTCCCCAGCAGTCCTTCCGGGTGAGACAAAGGTTTATGTTCACCTCCTACAATCTCATCTACTGCAAACTGCATTCCCGATGTGGCATTGTGTACATCGGTGAGACCAAGCATAGACTTGGTGACCATTTCGTCGAATACTTGCGCTCGGTCCTCCAAGGCCTGCTGGATCTCTCTGCTGCTAACCATTATAACCTCATAACCATTACAACCTGGGAATGGGAAAGAACAGACCTTTCTGTCCTGGGCCTCCTCCATTGCCAGAGTGAGGCCACATGCAAATGAGAGGAACAGCACCTCACATTCCGCTTGGGCAGCTTACAATCCCATGAATGATCATTGACATTCATGTAACCACAACGCCCCCCCCCTTTTCCTTGTTCCCCCAAACCTCCCCTTGCCCCCATCCCTCTTCTCCCCTGTGCCCTACCTGGACTTACACCTGTTTTGCTCCTCCCCCTCCCCTTCCACCTGCGTTCCTTCCTCTAGCTTCACAATTCACATCTCTTCAATCTTTTGTCTCACATCTTCTGTCTTTTCATCTCTGGCCTTTGTCCACTATCTCCATATCACCCCCCCCCCCCCCCCCTCCAACACGTCTGCTTTAATGTTTTAACCTTTTGCCTGCCAGGCTTCTCTTCCAGCTTCTGCCTTCCCCACCTCCACAATCAATCTGAAGAAGGGTCCCATCCCGAAATGTCACCTGGCCATGTTCCCCAGAGATGCTGCCTGACCAACCGAGTTACTCCAACCAGCACTTTCTCTCTGTTTTTGAAACTAGCATCTGCATTTCCCTGTATCTCCAATAGAATGAAGTCATCATCTGCTGAGATGCAGAGTAATAGGGATCACTTGACAGCATAATATCGGCACTGCAGAGTGGTGGATCAGTATAGGAGCCCACTGATCTTGTCGATTGAAATGCATGGAATGAAGAAGGAACAAATATGATCTGAAAATAATTAGAGGACAAAAGGATAATTTGAAGGGCTTATTGAGTTGCGAAGGAACTGACAGGTTGGAAAAATAATGAGAACTCAGAAGTGGTACAAACTTGGCAGTTAGAAGTTTGTTGACAGGATTGGTAGTCTCTCAGCTTGAAACTTGCACTTTAATGGATGATTCCCAAAGAAATATTATCACGAGGTTCATTTCCAATGAAGAGAAGGTGATGGATGATGAGATGGAGTCTGGAATAAGAGGGGAATACAAGCGGGGGCTATGGGGAAAAGAGAGTAAGGAAGAGAGGGTTGTGAGGAAAAGGGGATGAGTGGAACCAAGGTAATGGTCTTGTCAAAATCACAGAGCATTTAATAAACCTGACAGAAAAAAACTGGCAATCAGCCACCATGTTGCTATCAAGCATCAGTTTTAATTAAAGTGCAAAATACATGCCAGCACCTTGAAGAAACATGATGGAAATTACAGTGCAATGATTAAAGACAATATTGCTGTTAATACAAAATATGTCTAAATGCTACATGGTATCACACAGCATATTTTTTAAATAAGGGTGATGTGAGAATATTGGAATTTTATTTTTTTTCTCACCTTCAAGAGCATGCCTAAGAGATTTTGTAATATATTTAATGGTAATTCATTACTCGGCTGAGAGAAAAACAAGAAGTCAATTCCTTGTGGCAATTTTAACCTTCTGCACTCATTCCAGGAAACATGCACTTCAATATGTTATCATTCTATGATTATTAATCTTCCGAATTCTTTGTCATTTTAATTGGATGTTTTTAGCTTTTAACTGTCAGAGTATAAATTTTCAAGCCTTCTCCAAAATCTAATCATTAGCACAGCAATGTTTATACATAATTGATTGTATATACAAGTTTCAATGCTCATGACATGGGAATACATTCGTGAAAATAAGAAGGAAATAAATTCTGATATTTTCCATCTTTGCTTAAGTTTTGTTTACATGGAATTGCCGAATAAATTGCCAACAGCTGACAATACACTTCGGGATGGTTGAGTACAAGACCTTTAAGCGAGAGCACGACATGTCTTTATGACTGCCTGAGCAATACAAGGTGCCCTTTTCACGTGTCGTTACACCAAACCCTGTTTCAGAGATGCCTGAAAGGAAATACTCAGAAATCCTCCTCAGTCAATTAGAGTTTTCTTGATATTTTCTTTGACAAAGTGGTTTATCAAGTGGTGATGCCTTCTCCAGCTATGCAATAAATGTACACTTGTGGGGGAATGAATTATGCAATATCTTCAGCATGAGCCTGTCTCAGAGTACAGCAGCAGGATTGTAGGAATTTAACATCGGTTGCAAACTCTTAATTGTGCAAGTGAATCAAAGCAGTCACTCCTGTGCCAATGTCGCCATCTTGTGGTAATATGGAGGTAGTTCCGGCTACTCTGGAAGAATCATTTCAAAAAAGGTCATTCAAGCAGTTGATTGCTGAGTGTTCTGCTGTCTGAATATCTGAGGGCTTTTGAATATCACAGTTGCTTTTGTCTCCACCTCAGAGTTTGTGAAATATTACAGACCCGACTGGAAATTGCAGCACACCTCAGGTTGAAGCTATGAGCCCAATCGTGGCTGAGCTGAAAGATCTATGATAACTACAAAATGCTGGAGTAACTCAGCGGGACAGGCAGCATCTCTAGAAAGAAGGAATGGGTGACGTTTCAAGTCGAGACCCTTCTTCAGACTAGTCACCCATTCCTTCTCTCCAGATATGCTGCCTGTCCCGCTGAGTTACCCCAACATTTTGTGTCTCCCCTCGGTTTAAACCAGGGCGGCACGGTGGCGCAGCAGTAGAGTTGCTGCCTTACAGCGAACGCAGCGCCGGAGACTCAGGTTCGATCCTGACTACGGGCGCCGTCTGTACGGAGTTTGTACGTTCTCCCCGTGACCTGTGTGGGTTTTCTCTGAGATTTTCGGTTTCCTCCCACACTCCAAAGACGTACAGGTATGTAGGTTAATTGGCTGGGTAAATGTAAAAATTGTCCCTAGTGGGTGTTGGTGTGCGAGGATCGCTGGGCGGCGCGGACCCGGTGGGCCGAAGGGCCTGTTTCTGCGCTGTATCTCTAAATCTAAATCTAAAAACCAACATCTGCAGTTCCTTCCTTCGCACTGAAAGACCTATCATTGGTTCTGTTTGCTCAGCTTTGCTTTATTGTAGTGCAGGATGCCGTATGGCACAGCAGCTTTATATAATCTGAGGAAATGTTCCCGTTTGGCACTATATCCAGTATTAAAAACCAAATTGGTACAACTGAGGGGTTATTTCTTGAGACCATAGAAGCTGCCAACCATAAAATAGGAAACAAGTCACAATTTTAAACATGAATTCAGTGAAACATTGATCGTGGAGCTCCCTTTAGAATTCCATGTGACAATAACATTGCAGACAGTTGATAGATACATTATTTTTTTAATAATTGATAACCAAATGCAATGCATTATTTACTGTTCTCTAATTTAAGGAAGATGAAATCATGCCTGCAAAGTTTGAAGAAGAATCACTGATCTGGGTAGCAGCAGAGCAACCGATCAAAGACCATACCTTCCTGAGCCCTAAGGTTTTGGAACTATGTGATGACCTCCCTATTTACTGGCTTCGTCCAACTTACACCAAAGGTAACTGCGATTACAGCTTTGCACTTCTGTTTACCCTATTTCTTCTGATTACAAAGTGGCATAGGATCGGTGTCAGATCTAATAAACTGTTCTTTCTTGTGAAACGTATAAAAAGGTTTTCTCAAAAAAAGTAATAATTAATTCACACCTCAATCAATGTAATTTGGGGCTTTATGCTTTCAACCTAAAAACAGATTCCCATGTCACAGTAAAGATTACAGATTTAGAAGGATGAGAGGAGATCTTATCGAAACGTATAAGATTATTAAGGGGTTGGACACGTTAGAGGCAGGAAACGTGTTCCCAATGTTGGGGGAGTCCAGAACAAGGGGCCACAGTTTAAGAATAAGGGGTAGGCCATTTAGAACTGAGACGAGGAAAAACTTTTTCACTCAGAGAGTTGTGAATCTGTGGAATTCTCTGCCTCAGAAGGCAATGGAGGCCAATTCTCTGAATGCATTCAAGAGAGAGCTGGATAGAGCTCTTAAGGATAGCGGAGTCAGGGGGTATGGGGAGAAGGCAGGAACGGGGTACTGATTGAGAATGATCAGCCATGATCACATTGAATGGCGGTGCTGGCTCGAAGGGCCGAATGGCCTCCTCCTGCACCTATTGTCTATTGTCTATTGGCTCACTCAACCAAAGATTAGATTGAGCGCATTTGTCAGCAAGCCTTACCTTCCTGCAATCAAAATGAATGTGTTAGAATGTCAATGATAAATAAAATTAAAGTAATGGCCAGCGTCCTTCAAATTTCTGATCTAGTTATGGGCAGTTTAACCTGCAACTTCATTAATCTATGCGTGAATGTAAGCAGACAGCATAGCTCAGGATTATTCATGACAATTATTATGAAGTAATTCCTTATACAGTTGGTTGTTACCTAAGGATGAGATGCAGAGTTATTAAATTCCATGTATCTTTAGTCTGTGCCTATGTCAAATGGATCCTTGCACCAATGAGGGAGCCCTTACCAAGCTTATTTTAGTTTGGAGATGCAGCATGGAAACAGGCCCTTCGGCCCACCGAGTCCACGCTGACCATCGATCACTCACTCAGACTAGTCTATTTGATTCCACTTTCACATCCGCTCTCGACATGCTAGGGGGCCATTTACAGAGGCCAATGAACCTACAAACCCACACGTCTTTGAGGTGTGGGATGAAACCAGAGCACCCAGAGGAAACCCACGGGGTCACAGGGAGAAAGTGCAAACTCCACACAGATAGCACCCGAGGTCACGATCGAACCAGGGTCTCTGGTGCTGTGAAGTGGCAGCTCTACCACTATTCTCAGGTCTTCCTGAGAATATATTTGAAACTGTCATTTGTAACTTTGTAAGCGCCCTTTATGGGCCATTATTTGCATACCGTGCCAAGGTCTGCAAGCAAAGAATTTCACTGCGACTTGTCACATGTGACAATAAAGTATTCTATTCTATTCTATTTTTCATTAGTTCCAGAGTGTTGTATTGATTTTTTTTCCCGGGTATTTGCAATAATTACAAACAAACTTTGACGAAGGGTCTATTTTAAAGTGTGTTGCAATCAAAATCACAGCCTACCTCAAGCTTGGCCTTAATTAATTCTTTCCTTGACACAGTCTTCACACAATCACCAATACCTCTGTGTTCCTTGCCCATTTCCACCCATGTTTTTATTCCTTTGGACATTTTCACCACCTTCATTCCTATGCATCCCTTGGGCAAATGGAATTCATCAGAAGGCTGAATCAGAATGTTGAAAGCAATGTGTGACAGTCTTAAACCAAATTAAATTAAATTGTAACTTCTGGTTGACATTTATTGTCAGCATAGGATTTTATTGATGAATAAGAATAAAAATCAATTTTCCAGATGGGCCTTCAGTAATATTTTTTACGATTTTTATCGGTTAAACTGAAAAAAAAATCAAGTTTTATTTATTCTTTGGTATTTTTCTATTTAATAAAGTGACTTGTGTGTGTAAACTTAAATAAGAGCTTAATGGGTTCTTCAATCTTTATCCATAGCTCTTTGAACCAGCAGAAAAAGAAAGTTGTTCCAAAGTACTGAAAATTGATAACATTAATGTTAGCATTTAAAAAAATTTAAATGATTGAAGCTAGATAATTTCCAATGCAATTACTCTTGTCTTCACAGAGGGTCAGAGGAAGAAAAGATCGGTGGATCACGAGAGACCTCAAATACCTGATCCTTACTACTACGAGTTTGACTTTAACCCAGGCCCAGTGGATGAATTTGGCCAGATTCTGGGAGCTCCAGCCGAGGTTGACATTGAAACCACTGAGGTGCAAGCTCAAGATGCAAGCCTAGAACAAGCAGCAAATGACACCATTCCAGAAGGCGAAGGGCATCCATCAACTTTCAATGCAGAAAACCCCTACCATGTACGTATTGAATTGTCACACAAGTATTCAGGATTATTTCTCACAGGTCATCGATAAAACATGGAAACATAGAAACATAGAAAATAGATGCAGGAGGAGGCCATTCGGCCCTTCAAGCCAGCACCGCCATTCATTGTGATTATGGCTGATCGTCCACAATCAATAACCCATGCCTGCCTTCTCCCCATATCCCTTGATTCCACTAGCCCCTAGACCTCTATCTAACTCTCTCTTAAATCCATCCAGTGATTTGGCTTCCACCTGTGGCAGAGAATTCCACAAACTCACAACTCTCTGGATGAAAAAGTTTCTTCTCACCTCAGTTTTAAATGGCCTCCCCTTTATTCTAAGACTATGGCCCCTGGTTCTGGACTCCCCCAACATTGGGAACATTTTTCCTGCATCTAGCTTGTCCAGTCCTTTTATAATTTTATATGTTTCTATAAGATCCCCTCTCATCATTCTAAACTCCAGTGATAACTATTAGAGTTGAGCTGAGCTTGGGCACCTGTGCCAAGAAACTCCAAATACATCAATTCATTCATGATTTGCGCATTGATTGTGTGCATCAGTGGCTAGATCTGTATTTAAATGCCTTTGATATTTTGTCCATGTTTCCCAGGTACCCATTTGTTCTTTGATGGATTCCAGGTGTTTGATGGTGTAACATTAAGGAATGGTGATATGTTTTTCAATGTCAAAATGGACCAAATGCGGGCAGGTGGGACTAGTGTAGCTGGGACATGCGGGCCAGTGTAGACCGAAGGGCCTGTTTCCACACTGTATCAGTCTATGACTCTATGACTTGAAGAGGAAATTTCAGTGAATGGTATTCCTGCACACCTGCTTTCCCCTCTCCTTCTGGGTTGTATAACTTGTGGGGATCAGAGCTCCTGTCAAAGAAGTCTTGATGACCTGCCATTGTGCATCTTGTAGAAGGTCCACTCTGTAGCTATGATGAATCACTTTGGAGGGTGTAACACTTGAAAAGTGCTGGTTGAGTTACCCATCAAGTAGCCTTTGCCATGGGTGATACAAACGGATCTTGAGCAGTTGGAATTGCACTCAACCTGACAAATGGAAGGTATTGGATTGCATTCTGGTTTATGCCCTGAAGCTTTTGGAAATAAGGAGATGCATCATTTTGCAGGTTCTCTAACCTCTGACTTGCTTTGATAGTTGTTGTATTGTTGTGCTTGTTCAGTTGGATAATTTGGTCCATTGCAAAATATTCAAGGTGGGCGATTTGACAGTGGTAAAGGTATTGAATATCATGGAGGTGATTTTTATGTCAGAGTTTTCCATTCATAGGGTTATGCAGCATGGAAACAGGCTCTTCAGCCCAACTCATCCATGCTGACCAGGATTCTTATCTGGGCTAATGACATTTGCCTGCATTTGGCCTATATCCCTTGTAATCGTTTCTTATCTATGTGCCTGGCCAAATGTTTTTAAAATGTTGTAATTCTACCTGCCTCTAACACCTCCTCAGGCAGCTTGTTCCATGTACCCACCAGCCTCTGTGTGAGAAACATGCCCCTCAGATCCTCTTTAAATCTTTTATCTCTCATCTGAAAACTATGCCCTCTCGATTTACCAGCAGAGAGAGGTACAGGAGACTGAAAACCATAACCTCCAGGTTCGAGAACAGCTTCTTTGCAGCAGGAATCAGCTTTGTGACCTTCTGTGAAAGAGTGGCTGCACAATAATAATGATGAATGAGCTGTAATTTAATTCTTTAGCTGTCATCGCAAGGTATCATCAAACATTTACAAATAAGGAAGTGGATACTTTTATTCTGGAAATACATACTCAAACGAAAAAAAGGAATATGACCTCTCTACTGTAAGACATAATGAGCAAGATCCTAAAGGAGGAAATGAAGGAAAACCTTCCCTGACAAACTAAAGCATATCATTAGAAAACTGATGATTTAGTTTATAATTGATTATAAATAAATAAACCGCTAACGATGGGAAATCTTTAAATATTCCCTTGCACTACCTTGTTTCCTGGAAAGTTAGAGTTGACTAAAATCATTGCAGAACTTAAGAGAATATTAGGAGACAAAACCATTGACGCAGAATTGAAGGATGTAGGGATTGAAGGATGTAGGACGTAGGTATTTTTCTCCTACGCTGATCCTTAGAGTTCAGCCTGAACCTGTCCAGGGTGGGGAAAATATAGTCAGTGGCCGCACAGCACCACAGCCCACTTGAAATGTTTATTAAAACAAAGTAAATGCCACAATTAAAACAAGTATAAAGGCAATAAATAATACAACGTAAGAAGATGGCGCAGCGGTAGAGTTGCTGCCTTACAGCGAATGCAGCGCCGGAGACTCAGGTTCGATCCTGACTACGGGCGCTGTCTGTACGGAGTTTGTACATTCTCCCCGTGACCTGCGTGGGTTTTCTCCGAGATCTTCAGTTTCCTCCCACACTCCAAAGACGTACAGGTATGTAGGTTAATTGACCGGGTAAATGTAAAAATTGTCCCTAGGGTGTGTAGGATAGTGTTAATGTGCGGGGATCGCTGGGTGGCGCGGACTCGGTGGGCCGAAGAGCCTGTTTCCGCACTGTATCTCTAAATATTTATATTTTTTAAAGATATTCAAAATTGGTGGCATCGTAAAATGCTACAAACTGCAGTGTACTAATTGGATCTCTGTGTTCTGCACCTTACACAGTTTTAACTCTTAACAGTGTTCTTTGACATGCACCTTTTTGTCCCTGTACAGAGGATAAACCCTGCCGGCAGTTCCCTTGTAAGCCGTTTATTAATTTTAAATATTCCTAATGCGTTAACTCTGAATCATTTTGGATAGGATTTAGTTGCTAAAGTCTATTTCCAGCCCTTGTTTTTTTCCAATCCAAAAATCATACCCATGACAATATGTAACTGACAATTGAATGGTGTGACTTTCTCTTTTGATTCTTGTATTTTCATTGTGAAAATGCTCTGGAACCACAAGAAGTCCAATATTAATGTTTGATGTTCAACCATTAGTGTGACAATGATAATTTAGTTGAGGAAAAAGGTTTTTAGATTTTTTTTTGTTTAGAAATACAGCCAAGAAGCGAGCACTTTGGCGCATTGAGTTCATGCTGATCCATTGATCAACTGTTCACACTACGTCCAGGGCCGTTTTTACAGCATTATGGGCCCCCGGGCAAAGCAGTGTACTGGGGCCCCTACCGTTACTCTCCCCCACCCCCCTTTCCCTACCAGCCCCCCCCCTGTCGTGCCGGCGAAAAGCACTTACCAAAAAGCACTTAGCGATGGACTTAGGGTGCTACATTGTTGCGAAAAGCACTTACAGATCGCTGTGAGAAGCACTTAGTGACCGAAAATGTTGCGAAAAAAGCACTTATTGAACCTACATTTTTAAAGTAGTATTTATTTATTGCAAGTCACTTAACATACACAGATCAGCATGGGGCCCCTATGCTCGTGGGGCCCCGGGCAAGTGCCCATAAGGCCCATGCGTTAAGACGGCCCTGACTACGTCCATGTTATCCCACTTTCTCATCCACTCCCTCCCTACACATTAGGGTCAATTTTTGTTTTTTAATTAACCTGCAAACCCACACGTCTTTGCGATGTGGGAGGAGACCGGAGTACCCTGAGAAAACCCACACGGTCAGAGAGAGAATGTGCAAACTCCATACAGACAGCAGCCAAGCTCAGGATCGAACCTGGGTCTCTGGCGCTGTGAGACAGCAACTCTACCAGCCGCACCACTGTGATTTGAGATTCTCAGCATTCTAAAGGGTTTTTCTGATACTTACACTGTCAAACAACTTTCGGAGACAGGAGTAAACATATGTTAGATTCCATTTTTTAATGTGTTGATATAATCTACAATGACATTCCCACATTGTAAGGGTCCAGAAGACAAATCTGTGCTTGTATAAATAAATGCCCTCAGATCTCCTTTCAGATTACGGCCTGTTTAAAATGTTCAGCATTGACATTAGGTTCCCCACAGGATCCACAGTTGGAATTTTTGCTCAATTTCAGTCAATCTTGGTTCAGCATGAGTTATGCATTCTTTCTCAAGAGTTTTTATTAACTCAAATCAACAACAGAGATATTATAGAACAATTACTTTGAAATCTCAATAAGAAACCTGTCGCGCCACTGTTTATTATCTGCCATTACTTGTTTGGCTTTTATTGTTCAAGAACTGCCTTTTGGTCAATTGAGGAAGAGGATATTTGAAGATCAAGATCTCAGATCTGTCACAAACTCATTGTCAACCCTAGAGCAGTGAGTCCTGCCTGTCTGTATGCTTCTGAGACCTTGTGTACCTGCAGCTGGCAGCATGCATCATTGGGAAAATACCACCAATGCTTTGCCTGTAAAATCCCTCAATTTCACTGGAAGGATAAACAAGGTCAGTGTCCATTCTCAGGCCAACAGCACTGGGACTGATGGCCAGCTGGCTACGTTGGGCTGGCAACATCATTTGCACGCCTAATGCCAGTATCTCGAAGCAGATACTCTGTTCTGACCCTTGCAATGGGTGGAGATTATCAGGTGACAGAGAAATAGACCCAAATAAGCACTGAGTTTCCTTGAAGAAATGCAATATCCCCAATGACTCCTATGGCTCTTGGCACTTAATGGGGAAGCTGCTTTCAGGATAGCATGGAGAACCTTAGAGCCATGTATTGGGACCATCCAGAAAGCCTGTGACAGAACACACCACTGAACAAACTAACCACCCACCCTCTTGTGTTGACCGCCAACTGCCTCAACTGTGGAAGAGCCACCTTAGAATCTGTAAAACCAGATTAGATGCAATTCATCCTCAATCCTGATCGACTGCCAAGAACGGAGAAGACTACTTTCCACAGGAGACATTTGCAAAGTTGGAAAATGCAGTTTTGAATGCATAATTTGAAAATAATAAAGCTCTTTCGCTGCCCATCTCTCAGATCCACAGAGAACAACTTTTCCAAAAGATGCTGGTGAGGGACATACAAAAAAAACAATAATGTTTCTTCAGTCTTGACCCGAAGCATCACCCATTCCTTCTCTCCAGAGATGCTGCCTGTCCCGTTGAGCTACTCCAGCATTTTGTCTCATGTCGATTTAAACCACCACCTGCAGTTCTTTCCTGCACATGTACTTGCTGATATTTGGCTGAACATCTCTCTGCAAGGGGTTTCCCCTGTCCACACCTCAATAACTAAATCTGACTGGTGAATTTTCCTGTTAGGAACCATGTTACAGTGCAGTGAACCAACATGTGGAGTCAACAGGTTTAATCAATGAAACCCAGAAATATTCTGCTGAAAAGGAAAAGATTTACTTTAACATTGTAATACTATCAAATTATACAGATCACTTCTTCAAAATGCTCTGCCAAGATAATTTTCAAACGATATTTCGATTTTTTTTTAGAGATACAGTGCGGAAACAGGCCCTTCGGCCCACCGGGTCCGCGCCGCCCAGCGATCCCCGCACATTAACACTATCCTACACACACTAGGGACAATTTTTACATTTACCCAGGCAATTAACCTACAAACCTGTACGTCTTTGGAGACGTATTATCATATCATATCATATCATATCATATATATACAGCCGGAAACAGGCCTTTTCGGCCCTCCAAGTCCGTGCCGCCCAGTGATCCCCGTACATTAACACTATCCTACACCCACTAGGGACAATTTTTACATTTACCCAGCCAATTAACCTACATACCTGTACGTCTTTGGAGTGTGGGAGGAAACCGAAGATCTCGGAGAAAACCCACGCAGGTCACGGGGAGAACGTACAAACTCCTTACAGTGCAGCACCCGTAGTCAGGATCGAACCTGAGTCTCCGGTGCTGCATTCGCTGTAAAGCAGCAACTGTACCGCTGCGCTACCGTGCCGCCTCTATAATGCTTACAATTATATTTCCAGAAACATTTGAATATCTGTCCAGAATATAAATTTGCATAATATCAGTAAAGTGACAATTCAAATCATACATCATAACATTTTCAAAAGCAATTTCAGCAACCATAAACATCAAAATGCCATTGGGTCTATCAGCCTCTGAAACTACATTATTAAAAAGTAGATTTTGTAATTGGACCAGGCCCCAGTGTTTTAGATGGCAGCACTGAGAATGTTAGTGGCATCTTGAGAGTAAGATTTCAAATAATTATACTCTTTTATCAAAATTGTTAATGTTATGGTGCTCATGTTACTGCGTTAGAAATGTTTTAAATGCAAACAAGTGCCTGGGTGGCACATTAGTGTTAGGTTCACACACAATCCATTCACCTCTGGAATGGGTTCTTGCAATTACTGATCAAGTCCACGGGTTAAATATCTCTTTTAATCTTCTACAAGGGCAAAAATGAGAATGCTGAAGGTTACTTATCTGGAATGGACATTAGTTCATGAAATCATCCTACTCATAATCCACTCAGGAAAGTGTATAGGTGTAAGTCAAGTGGAGTGGGATGCAGAAAGCTCACATTTATGTTATCCTGCAAGCCCAAGTTACAAAAAACATTTTAATATTCATCAATGATCATTCTACGTAAGAAGTTTAAAACACATTTTGGAATTACGCACAAGAATTGTCTTTGTTTTGAAATGTATTAATGGTAATATATATAATTTTATTAATATCTGAGTTATATGACTGAATCATTAGAGTAGTGTTTCAGTGGAATTCTGAATTGCCTTTATTTGTTGATGCAGAGAAAAGGTGCTGTCCAGTGAAAGGTTAGTAATTGTACTTCCCCCCCTTATGCATGAGGATTAGCTTGACAAGTTAGATGTCTCCTGATGGTAATGAGGGACAATGAATATGAAAAGTAATTGGTGCAATATTGTAGTAAACATCTTACATAGGCACGTACACACAAACTTGGGGCCATATTAGATACTTGTTTTTTTTTAACATCTTTCACAGTGTGCTGTGACTATAATTCTAACTTAAAATCCCTATAGACGATGTCTTTGATTGGTGTCTGCCAGGTTGTCATGGCGATGAAAAGAAAATTGACAGAGGAGTGGGATTTGCAGCATATTTTAGATGCACCTCTTTGGGGAGGTTTCTGTTGTGCTAAATGCAATGAAATTGTAAACCTATTTATAAAAAATTAATGATTTCGTTACTCACAGCTCACAACAGAAAACATTCACAGTTAATCAATCAATCATTGGCATTTCTACTTTTCCTGGATATAGATGGCATCTGACCTCATTCTATCCCGCAAATAAAGAAAAGGTAGACCTGAAATTAGCGTTTGAGAGAAAAGGGGACTTAAATATGGAGTTAAAGAAGTTCACACTGTTTTATTCCAATGCTGTCTATCATTCAGATCATAAATGTGCCAAGCACTATAATTGATTCCCTCATAAATAATTGAAGTGACAGTTCCAGCATTAGACAGTGCATATCAAGAGCTGATAAGGATGACAGTGAAACTATTCTTGCTTCGGATAATGTACATTTGGTATAAAAATGACAAATTAAAATTACTGTAATGATAATGCTGAATATTTACATAGATTTAGTATGCATTCCTCATCTCCATTAAAATTTCCAGCGATATTTTATCTGTTATCCAGTTGCCTCAAGATGCTTTTAGTGTTTTGGTCTGTTTATTCATTCATAACTTTCAATATCCAGTTTAGTATTTGTTAATCTTGTCTGAGTTGGTAGTGAGGCTTGAATGCTTTTTAAGCAATAATGTAATGCAATTGATTGGTATTTATTTTCTGGGAGGAAAGCTAATATACAATTCTGTGTACGCTTAACTGGTGACATTTAAATATAAAGATCATATTATGAAACAAAATTGGTGCACTATTTACTACATTTAAATCATTTTGCTTCTCTTGATTTAATTTGATTGAAGTCAACCATGAAGGAATCTTGATCATTTCTGTCAATGTGAGATTTTGTTTCTTGGATTGTTCTTCTCAGAAGTATTTGTACATACAGTGATCATGAAAGGCAGCTGATGCCAAGAATCTTTTGGATACTCACTTCTTTGATCCAGACATTGTTGTCAAGGCTAGCATTAATTGCCCATTCCTGATTACTTTCATAAATTAGCCATGGATATTCCTCTTAAATTCTGCAGTCTATATTATTGGAATGGTTTGATACAAATGAATAACTTGTTGGGCCATTCAAAAGGCAACTAAGGGCCTGCCATTTAAGTATGAGAATGGGACCCACAAAGCCAGATTTTTATAACAATCCAACAGCTGTATGGCCAATATATTTCCAGATTTTTAAAACGGAAAACAAATTTTCAATATGACATAGAATTTTCAAGGGAATGGCAGATGGTATTTGATTCAGGCAAGTGCAACACAATGTATTTCAGTACATTAAGCTAGGGCAGGACATACGCAGTGAATGCAGGGCATTATGGAGTTGAACAGAGAGACCAAGGAATGCAAGTACATTGTTCTCTGTAAGTGGCAATACAGGTATACACAGTGGCAAATAAGGTATGTGGCATCATCAGCTAAGACATTGAGTACAAGAGTTGGGATATTGTGTTCCCATTGTACAAAATGCTAGTCAAGCCACATTTGTGTACACATATTTGTATACACATATTGTGTGTATAAATTTTTGCCACACTACTGAAAAGATGTAAATGAGCTAGGGAGGATGCAGAACAGATTCACAAGGATGCCGCCTGAATAGGTGAGCTTGAGTTGTGGGAAGGTGAAATTGTAGAGATATATAAAATTATGAGCAGCATTCATAGCCAGAGAGAGGTAGCCTGGAAATGCAGAAACAAGGAACTGCAGATGCTGGTACACAGAAAAATACACAAAATGCTGGAGTAATTCAGCTGGTCAGGCAGCATCTGTGAAATACATGAATGGTGACATTTCGGGTCGCGACCCTTCTTCAGACTGAGGAAACACATGTGTCTGTGGTAGCAAGTCGGGGTCAGAACATGGTCCAAGAGCAAGAGAACAGCAGGAGTCTGAAGAAGGATCCCGAGATGAAAAATCATCTATCCATGTGCGTCGAAGATGCTGCCTAACCCGCTAAGTTACTCCAGGACATTGTGTCTTTATTTAGAGATAGTCAGAGTCTATTTCCGATGGTAGGCATATCCAAAGCAAGAGAGCATAGATTTAAGGTGATAGGGTGTAGATTTAAAGCGGGTGTGAGGTATAAATCTTTCACACCAAGAGTAGTTGGTATCTGGAATGAGCTGCCAGAGGAGATGGAGGATGCAAGAACTGCAACAATATTTAAGAGGCATCTTAAGACAGATATTTCAATAGGCAGGGATTAGTGGGATGTGGAATTAATACAGGCTCACGGGAGTAGTAACCAGAGACATGATAGTCCAGACAGATTTGGTGGGCCAAAGGGCTGGTTTTAATGCTGTGCAACTCTATCACTCTGTGGTACATTAATGTCTTTAAACCAGTGCACGCCAAACTCTGAACCAATGGTGCCCTCTTTGACACAGTGCAGCTTTGCCCATGAATGCTATGCTCACTGCCATCCAAATAGCAAGGGCATTCTTAATGTTGCCAGAAGGTCGCCTGTCATATTGGCCATTTAATGAAGAATAAATATTCAATATTTCTGAACGTATAGCTTTCTGTTTAAAAAAAATGTGGCTCTGAAAAATAGTTTAATCGGAGGTGATATCAAATCTCTGCAGCATGAATTACCTCCCAGGTAGTTTATATATTTCTTGCTAGAATTTTAATTATGAACACACATTGATCAAAATGTCAACATTATAACACAGGGCATTCACTCAATCATACTCGTTCTTCAAAAGAACAACCCTATTTGTTTCTTTTTTTGCTTTTTCACCAAAGCCCAGTAATGTTGTTTTTCTATTCATGCATACATCAAATTCCCTTTAGAAGATAATAATCATTGCAGATCATAATAATGTAAAGAATAAAGAAACCCCTCATCTCCCCTCTGTTTCTTTTGCCAATTATCTTAAATTTGTATTGTTTGATTACTGACCCACCAGCTCATGGAAACCATTTCTCCCTCTCTACTCAATCAAAACACTTCATAATTTTAAAAGGTATAATTTTATTCCCATTTAGTGCAATCAGATTCTAAAGAAATTAATTTTGTGTGTCAGTATATTTATGACATCAGTGTATATGCCCTTCAACTTTGTGAAACTTGACATTTTGTGTCCTTGTTATGAAAAGTTAATAAGATGCATGTTAGCACACTGATGCAGTGATTGATTCAAATGTTCTTCGGAATGAACTGCAATCTTAATCTCAGGAGACACGGGTTATAAAGTGTCGTTAGAGATTATGGTTTTCATAACCTTTTCTATAAAATCTTCTCATCCCAATGAAGGCAGGTGGTGCACTTAACACTATAAAATGTTGCGTGCTGAAATTAGTAGAATTGAAATTGCAGGTGCCCTGCAGTGCTGGGAAAGCAACAAAGAATATATTATCTACAGCACACAAGCCACAAACATAAATGCAAAAGATTACTCCCCACCACCCAACCCCCAGGAGAACTCTCATTTGCCCCACTGTTTAATAAGTAGTTATATAAAAGTAGCTCAGGACATTGTAAATTATGACAGACAATCAAAATGGCTTTTCATCCATTTAGGTGCATTTATAATGGAAGAGCAGAATTTATTCTTGGGATTCCTAATGTATAGAAATGACAGAATATTTAAGTGACAAAGAGCTTAGTTTGGCACCTACGTGGTGAGCACTGGTATAACACCCTCAGAGATCTCTGCATAATGGGGGATGAATCTCAGTCTCCCATTCATTGATGGAAAATCGTGATGATATAAGTAGAAATCACCTGACCAAAGAACCCCGAATGTTGCAGGTCAAGAAAGAAATCTCCTGCAAAACACACTTCCTGGTATTTCAGGAACCGACACACTATAATATAATATTTAAAATTAACAATGAGAGTTGTACTGCACAGGAACAGGTCTTTCAGCCCACCAAATCAATACTGGCTGTTGCACCCAAATATATTAATCCCATTTACCTGCTTTAAATGGGTTTAGTGTGGATAGCTTTCTTTGAGTTGGTGAGTTGTCCAAATGCTTCTTAAATGTTGTGAGAGTATCTCACTCCACTCCTCTTCAGGCAGTGAAGTAAAGATTATTCCAATCACCACATTGTTCCAATTCCCATATTAGATCGGGGAGTATTCGACCCCTTAGTTCATTTTACATAGGTTGTTAATGACTCACTTTTTCCCCACTGCTATGGAATCAACATTTAGACAAAATGGAGTGATGAATGGTACAGAGAAACCTCATGAAATGAAGGAATTCAATGGTTTCAGCAAATAATGATGCAAAGTCCTGGAGTAACTCAGTGAGTCAACACCATCCCATGTTCTCCAGAGATGCTGCCTGACCCGCTGAGTTACTCTAGCACTTTATGTCTTTTTTTGCAAACCAGCATACAGTTCCTTGTTTCTACGTTTCAGTGTATAACTTGTTAATTTTTCAATCTCACCCTGGTGCTCTGGAAGGTCCAAAACAACATTCAGGTGGAGGCAAGAAGCAGTGGGAAGCAGAGCAGGTGGAGGTGGAGGTGGTAAATGTGGAAATCGGAAGAGTGGGCTTAGTGGTGAGAAATGAGAATGAATAGATTTAACTTTTGGGCTACTCAATCCATTGACCAGTTCAGCGTAGCATTGGTGGAGGTCTCGAAGCCAGTTAGCTGAATCTTCTTACACTGGGAGGGGATAGGGGGACAAAGTAAGGCACAGGTAAAAATGTGCCGCTGAGTGTACACGGACTACAGAAGAAATTCTGTGACACTGGATGCCCTAGTCCACATTGATAATGTTTATGTCAAAATGGATAATAAAACAATTATAAATAGTATTTTCCTTTTGCTTAGTAGTCTATTAATTTGTGGTACATGAGCTATCACACCAGTAACTGATTGTTTATATTTATTAATAAAGGAAGATGTAATTCATAACAAAATCAGTTTTTGACATTGATACAGATCCAAAATCAATTGTCATTTTTCCTTGTTTTGAAATAGTGGGTGCTTTTACCGTGAACTTAATTATTTGGAAAGGAATGATTGTCTGAAGAAGGGTCTCGACCCGAAACGTCACCCATTCCTTCTCTCCCGAGATGCTGCCTGACCTGCTGAGTTACTCCTGCATTTTGTGAATAAATACCTTCGATTTGTACCAGCATCTGCAGTTATTTTCTTATACTATATATATATATATATATATATATATATTCAAAGAAATGGAAGTGACTTCAAACTCTTGCAACATTGAAATTTCTCTTTTGTCTTTCTAGAGAATCTTAGAAGGTGAGGGAGGCGCCATGAACTTTGACCCGATGCTGGATCACCTAGGAATCTGTTGTGCAGAGTGCAGACGCAGTTATTCCCATTGCCAGCGTATATGTGAACCCCTGCGTGGGTATATGCCATGGCCTTATAATTACCAAGGGTGTCGTGTCACTTGCAGACTGATTATGCCATGTTCCTGGTGGGTAGGACGTATTCTTGGTTATTTGTAAGCTACTAGCAAGTCACACGTTTCAAATATAATGCAGCCCCGAGAAAATTGACTATTGGCCATAACTATATAAACAGTCATTGTTAGAAAGAATGATCAGATTGTCGTACAAAGTGCCTTTATAACCTTGAATATTAAAGCACCTCAGTCTATGCCAATCTTTTTTCTGCAGATGTAATATAACAAAAAGGATGAGCTTGTTTATTTAGAAATTTGTGCAGAGCTTCGTAAATGTGCAATAAAGCATACAGTAACATGTATGTGTGCTTAGATCTTTATTTGTACAGATAATATAACCAATTGGTGGTGTGTATGTAACTCTGGAATGAAAGGTCTCGATTAATACAATAGTACTGGATGGCAAGGACTGTAAAATGTCTTTTATTAAGCTTCTTGAATTTAAATTTTCCATTTATTCAAGAATGTTGTGCATGTGTGTGCTGTTCTTCAGTTAAAATATCCTATCCGTGTGTGGCGCCGGTATTTTTTAAAAAATCAACAGAGTTTCATAGGTTTTCTGGTGAATAAAATAAATTAAAATGTAAGAATATGACCTATTGGTTGTTAGTAACAAAAAAGTTTGCACTTTACATTTTAAATCTGTAACATTGATGGCACAAGGGTTTGATAATCCCATCACATGCTAAACACTCAATAATCTGGTTTATTAAAAAAACTTTTGTAAAGGTAGGAGGAAATATTGGAGGCAGTGGAAACATGAAATGCTCCTTTGCATTCATTCTGAGCTGAATTGGTCGAAGGTAGACAGGAGATAGATTGTTTTTTTTAATTAAAAAAAACTTTATTCGAGAAATAAATATATACAAAGCATGTCCCTTCCAAAACTCCATCCAACATTCTCCAAGGTTATATATACATTCAATACATACATTCAATACACCAATTACATAAAATTACCCCACACCATTGCCACTGGCATGGAATCCCTTCCCTTATTTTGAGGGGTGTCTCCACCACCCCCTGCCCCCCATGTCCAGCAGCGGAAGGACCCTAGACTGTGGTCCTCCCCCACAGGGCCTTGGCGTTGGCTGCACCAAGCTTCAGTGCGTCCCTCAGCACGTACTCCTGCAGTCTGCAGCGGGCCAGTCGGCAACATTCCCCAACGGACAGCTCGCTCCGCTGGGAGGTCAACAAAGCTTGGGCAGACCAAAGAGCGTCTTTCACCGAGTTGATGACCTTCCAGCAGCACTCGATGTCAGTCTCTGAATGCGTCCCTGGGAACAGTCCGTAAATCACAGAGTCCTCTGTGACGGAGCTGCTCGGAATAAATCGTGACAGGGACCCCTGCAAACATCGCCAGACTCTCTTTGCAAATCCACACTCTGTGAAGAGGTGGGCAACCGTCTCCTCTCCATAGCAGCCGTCCCGAGGGCAGCGTGCGCTGGTAATGAGGTTCCGGCGGCGCAGGAAGGATCTGACTGGGAGGGCTCCCCTCACCGCCAGCCAAGCCAGGTCTTGGTGCTTGTTGGTGAGTTCTAGTGATGAGGCATTTCGCCAGACAAGCTGGGCAGTCTGCTCTGGGAACCACGCCACAGGATCCATGGAGTCATTCCCCTGCAGTGCCTGCAGGACATTCTGTGCTGACCACTGCCCGATGGACTTGTGGTCAAAGGTGTTGGTCCAGAAGAACCTTTCCACGAACGACAGATGGTGCGGCAGTGTCCAGCTGACTGGTACATTACGTGGCATCTGCGCCAGGCCCATCCTTCGCAACACCGGAGACAGATAGAACCTCAGCAGGTAGTTACACTTGGTGCCCACGTGCCTTGGCTCTACACTCCGCCTAATACAGCCACACACAAAGGTGGCCATCAGGATGAGGGCGACGTTGGGCACGCTTTTACCCCCGTTGTCTGCCGACTTGTGCATTGTGGCCCGTCGCACCCATCCATCCTCGACCCCTAGATGAAGCAGAAGATGGCCCGGTTGATCCCTGTGGTGTAGGAGGGAGGGACAGGCCACACTTGCGCCAAGTACAGCAGCCCCGAGAGCACCTCACGCCTGATGAACAGATTTTTCCCCGTAATGGAGAGGGAGCGCTGCTTCCACAGCTCCAGTTTCTTCCCCACCCTGGCTACACACTCCGGCCAATTCTTGTCACAATGCAAGCCCCGCCGCACCAGTTCCCCAGTACCTTCAAGAAGTCCGGCTTGGGGACAGAGGATCGGTCGGGCCAGTTGTCAAAGAGCATGGCCTCGCTCTTCTATTGACTCCATTTATACCTCACGCTGTCTCGGCAAGGCCTTATCGCATCCTGGCCACTCCCTCTTCTCCCCTCTCCCATCAGGTAAAAGGTGTTGAAGTGTGAAAACGCACAACTCCAGATTCAGGGACAGTTTCTTCCCAGCTGTTATCAGGCAACTGAATCATCCTATCACAACCAGAGAGCAGTGCTGAACTGCTATCTACCTCATTGGAGACCCTCAGACTTTCTTTGATTGGACTTTGCTGGCTTTACTTTGCACTAAATGTTATTCCCTTCTCATGTATCTATACACTGTAATGGCTCGATTGTAATCATGTATTGTCTTTCTGCTGACTGGTGAGCACGCAACAAAAGCTTTTCACTGTCCCTGTACACGTGAACATAAACTCAACTAAACTAAACTACATTTCAAGCTTGTCCAGGTTGGGAACTGAAGTACTGGAGCTGTACCATCAAAATAGTCCAAAGTATTAAACAAATATGCGAATACAAATGAAGTCGTATGGTGGATGATATTATCCATCATTCCAGATGCATTAAAATAACAAGATAGGAGTTAAATTAGTTTGGTTTAGTTTCGTGATATATAGAGCTGAAATATGCCCTTTGGCAGGCAGAGTCCGCACCGACCAACGATTCCTCACATTAACACTATCCTACACACACTAGGGACAATTTGACACTTACACCAAGCCAATTAACCTACAAACCTGTACGTACGTGGAGTGTGGGAGGAAACAAAAGAACTCGGAGAAAAACCACGCGGTCACAGGAACAAACTCTACCGACAGCACCCATAGTCAGGATCGAACCCGGATCTCTGCCGCTGCAAGCACTGTAAGGCAAAAACTCTACCACTGCACCACCCTGCCGCCCCTGGCCTTACCTTGCATTACCTTTAGTTACCTAAATTAGGAACTCGTCTACTGGTCTGGAAGGTTATATTGAACAGGCCATTCAATCAGGTGACCTGAAAGGAAAACCATTAACAAGCAATGGATGAAAAGTGCCAGAAATGGGCATCAACAGAAGTATGTTGTGATCATATGCAGAAACCCAGGTGATGTTCTGTCTCACTGAACTCACAGGATTTGAAAAGAGGATGTTTCATGGTTAAACATAAAGTGTCTTTGTATTATGGAATTAACAACTTAATCTCCATGCATGCGTATTTAGACAGCTTGCAGCAATGCTTTTGACAACAAATCCAAAGTTTAACAAGCACAAATAAGTGATGTCTGATAAAATACTTATCAAGTGCATGTACCTTATTTCAACAACAGGAGTGTTCAGGAGTGCATAAACAGATGGGGAAGTGTTGAAGTGTAAATCACATTAATTCTTGTGATATGTGCTGAGCCTTAGATGCGATTAAATGAGAAGTTAATCTTACAAGGTACACAGTTTGGATTTTTAAATCTAAATGCTGAAACTCAATAGATTGGTACCACAGTGGCAGAGGAAGCAATTATTTTCCTCTATTAAAAACAGAACATTTTGGAAAAGGCCACATTTGTGGGATGAAAAGGAGTTAATGACGCAGGTACAACCACTTTGTCCAACTTGCCCAAACCCGGCCAACGTGTCTCAGCTACAGTAGTCCCACCTGCCTGCGTTTGGTCCATATCCCTCCAAACCTGTCCTATCCATGTTGGGATAGTCTCAGCTTCAACTACATCCTCTCTACAGTTTGTTCCATACACCCACCACCCTTTATGTGAAAAAGTTACCCCTCAGGTTCCTATTAAATCTTTTCCCCTGGTCCTCGATTCCCCTAATGACCTATCTGTGTTCTCCAGAGACCCTGACCTGCTGAATTACTCCAGCACTTTGTGTTCTATCGGTGGGTGAAGAAGGGCTCACTGTTGCACCTTGCGAGCCGGGATTAGGGTCGGAAGCCGGGGCTCGAAACGGCCGTGGTGACGGTGGGGACCGGGGATGGGTCGACTGGTCCGTCCATTAGTTAATTGGATCATTGTTGGAAGATAACGTACAATTCTGGGCACCACATTACAAGAAGAGTTTCGAAGCAGTGAAAAAAGATACAATGAGGATGCACACAGCTTTTTTCAGGAAAACAAGGTTAATATCATAAACCATTATTATTTTCACTCACACTAAATAGGCTATGATATGGTCTGATGGAGGCCTTTGAAATTGTGAAGGGGTATGAAAGGGTAATTAGTGTTGGATTGTTTTCATTGGTCAGAGAGGCAGTAAAAAGGGCACATCTTTGTTAATCACAAAAAGAGATGAGAAAGCGATTAGAGGATTAGAGGATTTCTTTATGGAGTGAATGATTAGAATGCTGAATTCTCAACCATAAATAAGCCAAGATACATAAATCCTTTTAAATTGGGAACTAAATATTTGTTTGAAAGAGTGGATTATTAAAGTAGAAAAAAAGGAATTAGACCAGATGACGCATGCAGTGAAAATCTCTCATGCAAATTAAATGGTTTGATTCTCTATTGTAACTTGACCCATTCAATAATCTATTGGGTCAATCTTCAAGGTGCTCACTGCCCTCACCAAATCATTGAGAAAGATTAGTTAATTGTTTTTTAAAATATCAAAAGCACCATTGCCAAATAAACAAAGTTTTATATTGGTAAATTTACATCAATTAATCCTCACCAATGGGCTATTGATCAGCTATTGCTTGTTATGTCAATATTAGGACATTATTTAGAAATGGTACAGGATTGTTCAACTGGAAAAACAACATGGAAAAGTTACAAACTAGGATTAGGATTGGGATACAAGCTCATATCAGATAAATAGAAAAGTTCATGCAAACGTTGTCAATATTCTATCTCAAAGCTGAGACTAAAAATGTATGAATAAAACTATTACAAATTATAAAGTGTATATACACACAATGAAAAGGCAATGACGCAGCATACAGCTGTGTGTACAAAGAAACATGAAGTTACCCATGCAATTCAAAGTAGTCAAAGTAGATATTGCAGTTTTCAGGACACAAATAGCTCGGTGATAGACACAAAAAGCTGGAGTAACTCAGCGGGACAGGCAGCATCTCTGGGGAGAAGGAATGGGTGACAATTCGGGTCAAGACCCTTGATTTAGCTCGGTGCTTTGTTTCTATAATTAATGAAGACAACATGAATTATAGCTACACAATTGAATCAGGTGATATTGGACACCGACTTTAATAGAGTAGAAATGTTAATTGTTCAAATTAAGATTTTACCTCAATATTTCAATTTCTTTGAGGCTAAAACTTAAGTAGTTAATTTTGACTTAGACAGTGCTAAATGGGTAACAGCCTGTTGTAACAACTTGCTTGATGTTTATTGCATGACAGGGAAACATGCAATGGATCCTGTAGCTCTTTGATCACCCGTTTAATTGCGTCACAAAGACAAAAGTAACTCTTCAATAAGAAGACCTTCTTTCAAGTCGAGAGCTATTCTTAATATTGCTTGGAACATTACATCTGAAATGTTAAGCACCCTCCACTTTATTTTTGATTAACAACGTCTCCAATATTTTGCTCTTGGATCTACTTAATCAATAAAATTGATGAAGAAGTCCACATCCACTGTTATAGGCTGTTATGTAGTATATTTTATTAAATAAATTGCTGAACCAGTCAGTGGATAACATAGAAAATTGTTGAGCTAACAGGTTTTGAGATTCTGAATAAGAATCTGAAGAGCAATTATCATGTGAGGAAAGTTATATTGAATTGAACCGTGACAGGAGTACATAACAATTCGGGATTTGAAATTCAGAGACTGGGGACAGTTCCTGCTATACAGGTGGAGTTGCAAGCTCTTTCAGAAGGAACACATCTTGGGAGCTGGAGAACACAGATAAAATATTAACAATTATGGAGTTGTATTTTCTGTTCCTTCCGAAAATAAGCACTTGTCAGTCATTCTCTTGTAACTACTCTTGCCGAGACTTAGTGAAAACTGAAAGCTTACAAGCTCCACTATTAAAATGTCATTATAAAACTGAAATAGGCCACTTACTGGTGCAATTTTTCTACATCACTCAAATTGGACTCTATCCACAGTGTTTTTTTTACCCCCAGGTCATTCTGGCTGACCCACTTAAAGGTTGATTTTGTCTAAATTGTCATTCATTTCTCACTTCTATTTTTGTTCAGCTTTTGCATTTCATCACTTATGCTGCCATTATTTCTTCTTCCCGGTCCCAGGAGTACTCAATGGTGACTACTCAAAAATGCAGAGGAAATGGCTAATGTATCTTATAAAATAAGAATTGGAAAATTTACATTCCCATATCTTCTACTTATGGTTAATTATTACTTGATGCCCCAATGTTAATGGATCAATGAGATTGACCAAACATTTTGAAATAGAAATGACTGAAAATAATACTTTTTTTTGGTTCTTAATGAGGATTATTTTTGGACTGCTATTTCTTCATTCTTTTTGGAAAACTATTACCTGTAAATCCTGAAAGTACAAGCCATAGACTAGAAATAAAGACATTTCCTAAATAATAATGATCATACACCAATGTTACCCAGTTCCCATCACTTCACCAAAGTACAAATTTTACTTAGAGTCATAGATTGACAGTATGGAAACAGGCCCTTCGGCCCAACTCGCCCACACTGGCCAACAATTCTCACTTCTCACTTCTTTGGCAGTTGAGGGTTAAATTCCATAATTTTAGATGAAATTCCAGTGGTACAAGTTACATGTGTTAGTGTTTCAGTGTGATGGCAGAAAAATGCCCAATTTTTGCTTGGGAGATGATAGAGGTTCCTTGGTCCTATTTCAAGAGACCAATGGGTTTGCCTACTTTGAAGAAGTTCTCCACCACCCTCTGATGAGAATTCTACAACACCCTCTCTCACTGCTCCTCCCTCCGTGATTCCTCCTGCTCTCTGACTCTACCAGTCTGAAGAAGGGTCTCAACCCGAAACGACACCCATTCCTTCTCTCCAGAGACGCTGTCTGTCCTGCTGAGATACTTTAGCATTTTGTGCCTATCTTTGGGATTTTCTAGATGCCCTGGAGGAAACATTCCTCAATCAACATATAATTCCCATCAAGCATGCATAAACACCAAAAAAATAACTATTCAGTTGTCATTCCATTGCCGTTTGGGGATGCTGTTGCATTAAAGTCTTTTTTCTATATTGCAAAATTGTGTTCATTTCAAAGATATTTTATTGACTAAAAAGTACTCTGTGACAATTTAAGATGCCATAAAAATGTAAGTCGTTGTTTTTTTTGTACTGACCATCTGAGTAAGAGAAAGCAGAATCATGCACGACTGAACACATAAATTACAACTAATTTGGTTAAGTTTTAGGTCAAAAGTAATCCCCACATCTACAACTATCAGAAAAAACATTATGACCACTGACAGGTGAAGTGAATAACATTGATTATCTTGTTACAATGGCAACTGTCAAGGGATGGGATATATTAGGCAGCAAATGAACAGTCAGTTCTTGAAATTGATGTGTTGGATGCTGGAGAAATGGGCAGGAGTAAAGACCTGAGCGACTTTGACAAGGGCCAAATTGTTATGGCCAGACGACTGGGTCAGAGCATCTCTGAAATGGCAAGGCTTGTGGGGTGCTCCCGGTCAGCAGTGGTGAGTACATACCGACAGTGGTCCGAGGAGGGACAAACCACAAACTGGCGACAGGGTGTTGGGCACCCAAGGCTCATCGATGCGCGAGGGCAATGAAGGCTATCCCATCTGGTCCGAACCGACAGAGGGTCTACTGTGGTACAAGTCATAGAAAATTTTAATGGTGGTCATGGGAGGAATGTGTCACAATACACAGTGCATCGCACCCTGCTGCGTATGGGGCTGCGTCAGAGTGCTCATGATGACATAATGTTTTGGCTCATCAGTGCATATTTCACAGAGCTCCATTTGCAAGGTCAGAGAGAGATGAAGGAGAGATGAATTTTAGAGGGCATGGCAATTGATAGAAAAGGTGCCAAAACAAGGTGCTGGAAATAGCATCCAGCACTGGATACACAATCGTCTTTAAAGCATCAAGCTGGGTGTAAATGAGAGTGACTATGAATGAGATATCCTTGATAAATTATTTTCAACAGCAAAGTTATAATCATAGATCAGAAGCAAATAAAATGCTGGGAACCTTTAAGAACTTACAAGGAGTGAGTAGCACATTAAGTTTTTTTAATACATTATAAACACTGGAACAACTCTTACAATCTATATTGCCAATAAAATCTGGACATTGTTTATTGCTTCAGGGGTAAATAAGTTGATAAATTGTATATGTTAAAGAGAGGCAGAGACAGAGAGAGAGGGTTAATGACTCCTTATAAAATATATTTTCTATGTTGTAAGGTAGGCAATATTCATCCTAGGTGGTATTTAAGATCCTTAACTGTGCAATTATCCACAATGGATGCAATTTAAGTGAGAATTACAGGGATGTAAATTATAACTGCAGAATGTGGTCTGCGATGCAGCATGAAATAAATGAGTTTTCAGGAGCTTTCTCATTTAAAAAGGAATTTAACGTTAGAATTGTTGCATTTTCATTTTAAAAGGGCGATCATCTTTAACTCTGTGGGTCTCACAGTATGGTATACTACTGCATTAAACATGGTGTGAATTTAGGAACTACATGAAAATTTACAACAACGTGAATTCACAAACTACAGCGATGTGAAAGGGTTGTTTTTAGATCCAAGGGAACAAGGGGTGCAAGTGTGGAGTGGTGGGGGTTGGGGGCAGGTGAACATCAGCGGAGCTGTGGTAGAGATGGCCAACAGTTTCTGGTTCCTCAACATCCATATCACCAGCACTAACCGGGTCCCATCACAATAATCAACAAAGTGCATCACCGGATGCACTTTCTCAAACATCTCAGGAGATTCGGCACGTCCACCAGGATTCTCTCACACTTCTACAGATGTGCTGTAGAAACTGTGCTGACCAGGTGCACCCAGCCTGTTATTGCGACTGCTCTGTTCTTCACCACCTGAAGCTGCAGAGAGTGGTGAACACAGCCCAGTCCATAACGGGCTCATCACTTCCTTCCATCCAGTCCACAAGATCATAAGTGATAGGACTAGAATTAGGCCATTCGGCCCATCAAGTCTACTGCATCATTCAATCGTGGCTGATCTATTTCCCCCTCCTAACCCCATTCTTCTGCCTTCTCCCCGTGACATCTGACACCGGTGCTAATCAAGAATCGATCTGTCTCTGCCTTAAGTATATCAACTGACTTTGCCTCCACAGCCTTCTGTGGCAAAGGATTCCACAGACCCTCACATCTTCACTGGATAGAAACAACAATAAATATGGATGGTTCTAGGAGAAGACACAAGATGTCCAGACTTAAGAACAACTTTGTCCCCACTGTTATCAGAGTCCTGAACGAATTACTTCTTTCACATCCCCTTACTAGAAGTGCTGCCATATACTCTTACTCCATCTCGTCCAGTTATTCCTTTATTACTGTGATAGCTGCCTGGAACACACTGCCAAGCAGATATAGTAGTAGTGTTTGAGGCTTTTAGATAGACACATGCAGAGCATGGAGATATATGGATTACATATGGACAAAATGGATTAGTTCAATTTTGACCGTGTTCAACACAGAGAGTGGGCCGAAGGATTGTCCCTGTGCTGTACTGTCACAAGTTCAATGTACCTCTAATTGTCATTGTCAGAGGACAGAAGAAGGCCATTTGGATGACTGGGTCTACACTGGCTATTTGACACACATTTTACACTAATCCTACGTTAAATTTCATTCTATTCTTCCAAATTCCCATTAACCCACCACCCAGCTTCTCCCTCCGACCATTGCCTCTGAGATTCTATGGCTTAAGTACCCACGAAGGAGACAGTTAACCTTCTTCTTCTTATCGTGTCCACAACATGCTAGATATTGTGTTTCAGTCAATACTGAACACATCTCTTAGCAATATCATTGTTCTCTGCGAGGGCCTCAGCTTTGCATTCGTGCTCCAATAGAGGACATCTCAATAGGTGCTCCATAGTTTGTGGTTCAGTGCCACATATGCAGATGACGTCTTCAGTGTCTATATAACCCCACTTCTTGAGAGTCGTTTTACAATTACCAGTACCAGCTCTCAGTCTGTTGAGGCATTTCCATTCAGCCCAGCTTGATCCGGCCCCAGGAGGAGGTTCTTCTATGGCACTTATGGACATGGATGTCGTTGATGGGAGATTGGCAAGTGTCTCTTCCCATAATGCAACTTTAGTACCTTCAGCTTCAGCATTTGGTTCAACTTCGTTGAAGAAGCTTTTCCTGGATTTTAGCCGACTCTTTGCGGGTTCATGGCCGAATAAGGGATGTCGTACATCTGTGGTCTGGCGATGGCGTTCTCTACCACTTGCTGCACTCCGACGAGTCTCTGCTGGCGCTATACCAGATAGTATGTATAGGCTGTCAGTTGATGTTGGTCTAAGACATCCAGTGATAAGGCGGCAGGTTGTATTGATGGCTGGATCGATCTTAGCATGGGCTGATCTTTCCCAGACTGGGCATGCATACTCTGTTGTTGAGTAGCAAAGCGCCAAGGCAGTTGATGGCAGAGTGTCAGGAATTGAGCCCCATCTTGTTCCAGTAAGTTTGCTGACAATGATGTTTCTTGCACAGACTTTAGCTTTTGTCTTCTCAACATGGGTCTTGAAGGTGAGATAACGATCTAAGGTGACTCCTAGATATACTGGGTGGTCGCAGTTTTCAAGAGGGGTACCAGACCAGGTGACGTTCAGTATTAGAAAATAACTGCAGATGCTGGTACAAATCGAAGGTATTTATTCACAAAATGCTGGAGTAACTCAGCAGGTCAGGCAGCATCTCAGGAGAGAAGGAATGGGTGACGTTTCGGGTCGAGACCCTTCTTCAGACTGATGTCAGGGGGGCGGGACAAAGGAAGGATATAGGTGGAGACAGGAAGATAGAGGGAGATCTGGGAAGGGGGAGGGGAAGAGAGGGACAGAGGAACTATCTAAAGTTGGAGAAGTCGATGTTCATACCACTGGGCTGCAAGCTGCCCAGGCGAAATATGAGGTGCTGTTCCTCCAATTTCCGGTGGGCCTCACTATGGCACTGGAGGAGGCCCATGACAGAAAGGTCAAACTGGGAATCGGAGGGGGAGTTGAAGTGCTGGGCCACCGGGAGATCAGATTGGTTAACGCGGACTGAGCGCAGGTGTTGAGCGAAGCGATCGCCGAGCCTGCGTTTGGTTTCGCCGATGTAAATAAGTTGACACCTGGAGCAGCTGGATGCAATAGATGAGGTTGGAGGAGGTGCAGGTGAACCTCTGTCTCACCTGGAAAGACTGTATGGGTCCTTGGATGGAGTTGAGGGGGGAGGTAAAGGGACAGGTGTTGCATCTCGTGCGGTTGGAGGGGAAAGTGCCCGGGGATGGGGTGGTTTGGGTAGGAAGGGACGAGTGGACCAGGGAGTTACGGAGGGAACGGTCTCTGCGGAATGCAGATCTCCCCTTTTCCAGATCTCCCTCTATCTTCCTGTCTCCACCTATATCCTTCCTTTGTCCCGCCCCCCTGACATCAGTCTGAGGAAGGGTCTCGACCCGAAACGTCACCCATTCCTTCTCTCTTGAGATGCTGCCTGAGCAGGTGACGTTCAGTCGGCGTTTGGCTTCTCAGTTGCGCAGATGGAATTATACACCTGTGTGTTTGATGGATTTGCACGGTGGTGGTTCTCCTCGTAGTAAGGTGTTAGTTTGTTGAGGGCTTTTGGGAGTCGTTCTTCAACAGCACTGAAGTCACTGTCTTGGGCAGCTACACCAAGTTTGTCTGCATAGATAAAGCGACATGCACCTTCACTTCTAGGTTGGTCATTAGTGCAGATGTTGAAGAGTAACGGTGCAAGCACACTTCCCTGTGGTAGACCGTTCTTACATTTCCGCCATCTGCTCTTCTTACGACCCAGCTCGACAAAGAAGTATCTGTTCTCGAGCATCCTTTCAATCAATTCTGTTAGACGGCTGTCCTTGGTAAGCCTCAGGATCTTGTGGAGAAGGCCTCTATGGTTAACAGTGTTGTAAGCAGTTGAGAGGTCGACAAGCACAACACCGGTTACTTTCCCTTCCTCTAAACCATCTTCAATGTGCTGAGTGAGGTTGAGTACTTGGCTCATCGTAGGCTTGCCGGAGCAGAAACCAGCTTGCCCTGGGATGAGGAGATCATCAACAACAGGTCCAACTCTGTCAAGTATCAGGCGTTCAAAGAGCTTGACTCAGAAGTGAGATTGGCCTATAGCTCTTAGGAATCGATGGATCTTTCCCGGGTTTCAGGAGTGCCAGTACATGTGCTTTCGTCCAGATCTTCGGAAGCTTGTGGGTAGTCAAGCAGTGGTTGTACAGCTGTAGCAGCCATTTCTTAGCAACAGGTCCAAGGTTCTTAATCTGCTCTGTTAACCAACAGTTAACCAACCAATTAACAGTTAACCAACCAATGTACACATCTTTGGGATGGAGGAAGATAATGAGCACCTGGGTGAAACCCACATAGTCAAGGGGATATCATTCAAACTCCACGCTGACAGCACTGAGGGCATGATTGAACCCAGGCAGCGGGAGTGGTGACGCATTAACTCAACTAGTTGCACCACCGTGCCACCCGATTTTGAATGGGCTTTTTAAGCATTTTCTTTTTTCGAAACCATTTAAATATTTTTTACAATGTTTTAATGGGGGGAGGGGGGTGGCATGGTGGCGCAGCGGTAGAGTTATTGCCTTATAGCGCCAGAGACCTGGGTTCGATCCTGACTGTGGGTGCTGTCTGTATGGAATTTGTCCATTCTCCCCGTGACCACATGGGTTTTCTCTGAGATCTTCGGTTCCTTCCCACACTCCAAAGACATACAGGTTTGTAGGTTACAACTTGGGATAAAGGTAAATTGTCCCTAGTATGTGTAGGGTAGTGTTAATGTGCGGGGACTGCTGGTCTGTGCAGACTTACTGAACATGTAACAACACATCATATTGATGGACATTATTCACAAAATGCTGGAGTAACTCAGCAGGTCAGGCAGCATCTCGGTTTCACAAAATGCTGGAGTAACTCAACCGAGATGTTGCCTGACCTGTTGAGTTACTCCAGCATTTTGTGAATAAAAACCTCCAATTTGTACCAGCATCTGCAGTTATCTTCTTATACTATATATTGATGGACATTTTCTAAAGAACTGTTAGACTGTCATTCCATGGATTTAAAATAAAGAGACAAGATCATCAAATTGTAACATGAAATCCATTTCCCTCCTTTTTGATGCTGTTTAATCTGAGTGTTTCCATGACTTACTGTTTTTAGTTCAGCTCTCCAACACACACAGTATTCACCTTTCATTGAATCTCTGGGTAAACTAATAAATCTCACTCCACCCTCATTGAGTTTGCACCTGTACACAAGCACAGGCCCTGGATAGTACAGAGACGTGTTCAACAGTTCATTTGTTTTTCCTGATTGCTCAGGAGCAGTAAGAAATATCTACTGTTTTATTTAAAATATATTGACAATGGAGGAGGGGAAACTGGCCTGTGTAAGAAGGAACTGCAGATGCTGGTTTAAACTGATAGACACGAAAAGCTGGAGTAACTCAGCAGGACAGGCAGCATCTGTGGAGAGAATGGGTGACGTTTTGGGAAGAGACCCTTCTTCAGACAGCCTGAAACTAGCCCAGTACTTCTTTCGTATGCTTAAACACCCGCAGTTTTTATTTTTGTCTTTATAATAAATGCTTCTTGTAAAGATTTTTAATGTCGCACCAATGCAAATTTCTCAGGTCATCTATTGATCTTTTGTATTTCAACATACCGAGCTCCAGATAATAAACCAGAGATATAATTCTATTTTCATTTCAAGTGCCGGCTTGCATTTCATATTCAAGTCAAGTACTCAATTGTAAATTATTTTCACACTTTGGAAACCAATCTGTTTCATGCTTAGTTTCCATTCTGGCTATTTTTTTGATTTTTTTTAAATTCTTGCTTTTTGGCAGAGTTTGCACAGCATGGTTGGTTCTACATTCTCCACACTCTCTGACCTTTGATTTGTTGGTAGGTGTGAGATTGCACGTTGGCCACCATCTGTGGACATGATTCCTGAATAGCAGATTGTATTATGGGCAGGGACTATGGGGGTTGGGGAGGGGAAAAACACTATCAGTCTCTCAGTATTCCAGAAAAACTTTTCCATGACATAATCACCAGTCATCTACACTTTCTAAATAACCTTAGCTTCCTGTATAATTTTGATTTTAGAGATTTCAATCTCTCTAACCTTAACGAATGTCTGGTAGTAAACATCTTGATCCTTGACCAAGCTGTCAGTAAATGCCGCTTGATAGCACTGTTAACAATAGCTTCCAACAACTTTCTTTTTATTGAGAGTAAACGGCAACTGGCTAGATTGGATTTTCTTTTCCCTTTTATTTTCCGTACACTGGATTTTCCATATTTACAGGTACATGCAAGTACAGTAAACATTATAACCATGTAAACCATGGGGGAATGGTGTATGTCATTGCGGATTGTCCGCTAAAACCGAGTAAGGGATTCCTAATAATAGGGTATCATTTGACAAATGGAAACAAAGAGCTGCAGAAGCTGGTTAATACACAAAAGGACACAAAACTCAGGAGGTCAGGCAGTATCTCAGTTTTAAATATAGCCAATGAACTGGCCTCAACTACCTTCTGTGGCAGAGAATTCCACAGACTCACGACTCTCTGTGTGAAGAAATGTTTTCTCATCTCGGGCCTAAAAGACTTCCCCCTTATCCTTAAGCTGTGACCCCTGGTTCTGGACTTCCTCAACATCGGGAACAATCTTCCCGCATCTAGCCTCACCAACCCCTTAAGGATTTTATATGTTTCTATAAGATCCCCCCTCAGTCTTCTAAATTCCAGCGAGTACAAGCCTAGTCTATCCAGTCTTTCTTCATATGAAAGTCCTGCCATCCCAGAGCTCAATCTGGTGAACCTTCTCTGTACTCCCTCTAAGGCTAGAATGTCTTTCCTCAGATTAGGAGACCAAAACTGTACACAATACTCCAGGTGTGGTCTCACCAAGGCCCTGTACAACTGCAGCAGAACCTCCCTGCTCCTATACTCAAATCATTTACCTGTATAAAAGCAATAGCGGAAACCAGCGATGCACCTGACAACCTGCTAATGCATTTAAACTCATTAGCGCTATTGCGATCTACTGGCAGCAAGGAGCTGCTGACTGTAAGGGAATTCCTGATCGCAGGGGAATCCCTGACCTCAAAGGATTGCAAGAACAGTAAGTACAATACCTGGAAACACCGGGGAGGCCTCAATGGCGTCCGGAAACTTGGCCAATGGGCAGGACTACAAGTCAGACTGAAGTGCAGGGGACTACGACCCCCCTCTCCCTACCATCCTACTAGCCAATGTACAGTCAATGGAAAATAAAGTGGATGACTTAAGGTCACGGCTGCTTTCCCAAAGGGATCTGAGGGAATGCTGTGTTCTCTGTTTCACGGAGACATGGCTCATCCCCAGCTCCACAGACTTAGCCATCCAGCCTGAAGGTTTCTCCTTCCATCATATGGACTGAACGCAGGCATTGGGCAAAGGGAGGGGCGGGGGCGTCTGCCTCATGGTCAACTCTTCATGGTGCTCAGACGTGGCAGTTCTGTCTAACTCCTGCCCCCCCCCCCCCCCCACCTGGAACATCTGGCGGTGAAGTGTCGCCCCTTCTACCTCTCAAGGGAATTCACTTCGCTCATCCTGACCGCAGTCTACATCCCACCCCAGGGAGATGTCTGTCTAGCATTGGAGGAGCTGCACACCGTGGTCAACAAGCACCAGTCAGAGTACCCCGAAGTCTTTACCATTATAGCGGGGGACTTCAACAAAGCCAACCTGAAAAAATCACTCCCGAACCATCAGCAACATGTCTCCTGCAGCACCAGAGGATTAAACGCCCTTGCCCACTGCTATTTGACCAGAGATGCCTATCGCTCTATCCCTCACCCTCACTTTAGGAAATCCGACCATTCAGCTGTGCTGCTTCTTCCTGCACATAGGCAGCAACTGAAGTGTGCATACCCCACAGTGATGACTGCACAGAGCTGGTCAGGAGAGGCAGGGGAACAACTACAGGACTGCTTGGAATCAGTAGACTGGGCAATGTTCAAGGACTCGGCAACGGACCTGAATGAATATGCCACAGTTGTCACAGACTTCATAAGGAAATGTGTGGAGGACTGTGTTCTACAAAAACCAGCCGAGTGTTTCCTAATCAGAAGCTTTGGATGAACCAGGAGATCTGCATTCTTCTGAGGACCAGATCTCGGGCATTCAGGTCTGGCGATGCAGAGGTGTATAAGGAGTCCAGATGCGACCTTAACAAGGCCATCAAAATGGCCAAAAGGGACTTCCGCTCAAAGCTGGAAGATGGGGCGGATGTTCGGCAACTGAGGCAGGGTTTGAACAACTGCAAAAGGTTGTGAACACTGCCCAGTCCGTCACTGGCTCTGATCTCCCCACCATCGAAGGGATTTATCAGAGTCGCTGCCTCAAAAAGGCAGCCAGCATCATCAAAGACTCACACCACCCTGGCCACACACCCTATATATATACATATACACACACATACACACAGATATGTGTGTATAGTTTGATCGAAACTGCATTCTGCTGATCTGGGTTGTCGGCTACAGACATGATACAATCCAAATTAGGCCGTTTTGGATCGTCGGGGTCACCACTGTACAGGTCCACACATTATCATATCATATCATATCATATCATATACAGCCGGAAACAGGCCTTTTCGGCCCTCCAAGTCCGTGCCGCCCAGTGATCCCCGTACATTAACACTATCCTACACCCACTAGGGACAATTTATTTTTTACATTTTTACCCAGCCAATTAACCTACATACCTGTACGTCTTTGGAGTGTGGGAGGAAACCGAAGATCTCGGAGAAAACCCACGCAGGTCACGGGGAGAACGTACAAACTCCTTACAGTGCAGCACCCGTAGTCAGGATCGAACCTGAGTCTCCGGCGCTGCATTCGCTGTAAAGCAGCAACTCTACCGCTGCGCTACCGTGCCGCCATTGTGTAAACACTTTGTCTAATCATTTAATCATAATTTTGTTTAATCAGTCCATGCGAGAGTTCGAGCCCGACAAACGATGGTTCGAAACCAAAATGACTCGGCCCGCCACAAAGGGTTCAAAACCTAAAAAGCATAACATTTCTCATGAACATATCCAAGTGAAACAGATCAAAATGTTTGTTCTCCCACAACTTTTGTGTGTAGCAGAGAAAAGATCAACTTTGGTTCGTAAATAACCTGGTCACCTGAAGGAAATCAAGCAGAGCTGTAAAATCACACTGCTTGCTACCTTCAAAATATTATCCCAGATATTAGAAATTGCCTCATGTAACAGAATATGCCTTCAAGGCCATCTTAAAGTATGAGATCTGTGACTCTGTATAGATCACAACATATTTCCTTCATTGCTGATTAGTTTTTCTACAAACCAATTGTGGTGTAATAAATTGACAGCTATATGCTCTTTCTTATCTTTAAAACTGTGTTACTGTCAGTATGTCCACTTTGGAGTATGGGGTTAAAGAATTGTCAGACTTCTCATTTAGTTAATACGATATTATTCAAATTTATTTCATTTAATCTTTTTTAGGAAAAAAAATCTAGAACATATATTATAGAAAGACTTACCGCTGCTAAGAATTTTCTGTTGTCACCGATAGCCATCCAGTTATTAAAACTTCACTCATGGAGATCAATAAAGCTGGAGGGCCCAACTCGCTCCCAGTTGTTCAAAAGTAGCAATCTGCAACATGGGATTTATTCCTGCCATGAAAACGTGATTATCTTAGTAACACACAATTCCAGGAACAAAAATGTTGAAAATCTGAATGCTGAAGCATAAATGGATGAATACATTGTTTGCTACTAAGTGTGGAACCCCATTGCAATATATATAGACATTCACATAAAGTGCTATTTCCAAAATATAATACAATGATTTTTTTTGTATTTTCTTCATGGAAAGAAACCTCTCCTCCTCTTTCATTTCTTTTGTCTTTCATCTTCAAACTAATGTGCAGGTATGGTTTTAGAGGTGTCAATAGTTCTCGAGTCCCATATGACCATTCCTCACACATGCTTATTACATTTGACAAATCTATAATAGCAATCTAAATAAGCCATTTTTAGGGCACACAGCTCAAGAGTTTACCTGGCTTCTAAGACAAGTGTGACTGGATAACAATAAGAAGCAAGTAATCTATCGGCTGTTTGGAGGGAATCTCATGCATTCACTGCTGACATTACTCAATTTGCACAATGGAACCGTCACACAAAAACCTGCCTGTCCATAAAATACGCAGCACTACACAGGCAGTGCATTTGCCATCTAAGCTATTATTACAACTAGTTACAATTCCGGATCTAACCAGATACATTTACTGTGCAATTGGAATGCATAAACTAAACTGTGATAGTGAGCAACTATCTGAATAAAAATCTTTTAACCATTGAGCTGGAAACAATGAGTCCGATTGTATGCTCAGCTGAAAAGTGACAGTGTTCATCACTGACTGGAAGAAAGGTACCAGCAAGGTTCTCTGTGGGATGAGCCTTCTCTTTTGTGCAACCTGTTCCTGTCAACTATCAATTCAAAAGGGGTCCTGCTGTGCAGCAATAATGATGCTGTCAAACTACCTGAGCAGCTCGTGTTGAAAAACAGACACCTGGTGAACCAAGAAGTGGAAATGAACAATTTACAGCTCATAAATAAAACTATGTTTATTGAGCACTGCACAAAAAAGTAGATTTTCATTACAAGTATATTTATAGTTAAATATCATATATCATATATCATATACAAACTTTAAAAAATATATTTATAATTTGAAGGTCCATTATATATTGAAATATTTATTGGAAAGAATTAGAATGCATATATGTAAATTCATTATCCTTTCGAGAGTTTGGCAAATGGTAACTATGGTTTAGTCTGTCATTAATAACTCAATTAAACCTCAAACAAAATAGTGACATGTTCAGGATTTTTTGCAGCAAGATTAGTTAATACCTGAATTTTTTACCAATTCACTGAAATCTGAAGACTGCACTAGAAAAGATGAGTTAAAAAATGCACCTTTAGAAGAAGCAAAGAATCACATGCAGCAATTTCCAGATGTTGTGTATTTGCATTCTCCAGAAGATGAATGTCAATTTCATGGTGTAAAGATGTCAAATGCTGATAATTTGTCATCATTACAGCTATGAAATATGGACATTGAGTTATCACGATCTCATTTAAATCTCTGCAACGGCTAAGAAAAAAATATTATCTCAGAGAAAAACTAGAAATCAATTGGAAGGAAAAATCAAACAACAGAAGAAACAACTTACATTGCTGTATTGCTGAGAAACCGTCAAAACAGAACCTTGGAATACAAGCAATTATTTATACTTTTGGAAAATGCTGTTGAAATTATATGAAGTGGACATTCTTAAAGCATTCCTTTACCTCAATACCGTTCACTGCCTTGAAAAATAGAAAGTGATTAAAAGAAAACCTTGACGCAGAAATTCAGGCACAAATTCAAATTAATGTGGCACCAAATTGAAACCAACACCACAAAGCAATCTTCATATTAGCTTCGAAGTCATCTTGTTGAGTCTTGTTGTCTGTAACTCATTTTCACCCAGCCCACAGCTAACAATGGCCTGTCCCCTTTATCATCGTTACTCATGTAGTGTATCTGGACTTTCAGAAAGCCTTTGATAAGGTCCCAAACAGGCGATTAGTGGGCAAAATTAGAGCACATGGTATTGGGGGTAGGGTATTGACATGGATAGAAAATTGGTTGGCAGACAGGAAACAAAGAGTAGGAATTAACGGGTCCCTTTCAGAATGCCAGGTAGTGACTAGTGGGGTGCCACACAAGGCTCGGTGCTGAGACCGTAGCTATTTACAATATATGTTAATGATTTAGATGAAGGAATTAAAAGTAACTTTAATAAATTTGCAAATGACACAGAGCTGGGTAGCAGTATGAACTGTGAAGAGGATGCTATGAGGATGCAGGGTGACTTGGATAGGTTGGGTGAGTGGGCAGATGCATGGCAGATGCAGTTTAATGTGGATTAATTCTTGCTATTAAGGGAATGCAGCGTAGGTTCATGAGGTTAATTCCTGGGATGGCGGGATTGTCATATGATGAAAGAATGGAACGACTGGGCTTGTATTCGCTGGAATTTAGAAGGATGAGAGGGGTTCTTATAGATAAATGTAAAAATATTGATTAGACACGCTAGATGCAGGAAACATGTTCCCGGTGTTGGGGGAGTCCAGAACCACGGGTCACAGTTTAAGAATAAGGGGTAGGACATTTAGAACGGAGATGAACGGAGATTTTTGTCCAGAGAGTTTTGAATTTGTGGAATTCTCTGCCTCTGAAGGCAGTGGAGGCCGATTCGCTGGATGCATTCAAAGAGAGTTAGACAGAGCTCTTAAGGCTAGCAGAATCAAGGGATATTGGAAGAAGGCAGGAACGGGGTACTGATTGTGGATGATCAGCCATGATCACATTGAATGGCGGTGCTGGCTCGAAGAACCGAATGGCCTACTCCTGCACCTATTGTCTATTGTCTATCATCACATTGAATGGCGCTGCTGGCTCAAAGGGCCGAATGGCCTACTCCTGCACCTATTTTCTATGTATTCTCTGTATCAATGTCTATATCTCATTTCCCTCTCCCCTGACTCTCAGTCTGAAGAAGTGTCTCGACCCAAAATGTCACTTATTCCTTTTCTCCAGAGATGCTGTCTGACCCGCTGAGTTACTCCAGCTTTTTGTATCAATCTCCGGTTTAAACCAGCATCTGCACTTCCTTTTTTACACAATCTTTATAGCAACACAAGTCTCTAGATAAATTTGCAGAAAAGTAACTTTGGCAGCCCCACCACCTCCATGTCATGAACTGATGAGCAACAAGGAATTGTTAGCATCTGTGACAACATTTAGTCCTTCCCAAAACAATGAGACTGTTTTACCTGATGTTGACATTCATGTATTAAGAAGAGCACCTAATGCCCAGTGGAGCTACAATCATGGGAAGATATTTTAAACCAAGTGTGATATTTTCCGTTTACTCTTACCATAAATATAAACTATACAAGGCTTTATGGACACACAGAAGAATGCAGATGCTGGGATCTGGAGGAAAAAAAGAACTGACGGAAGAACACAGCGGAGGGAAGGGAATGGACAGTTGACTTTTGGGGTCCTGGCCATAGGAAGGGTCGCAACCCAAAATGTCAAGAGTACAAGAGTTCCTCCACAGATGCTGCCTGATCCACTGAGCTCCTCCAACAATTGTCATTTGCTCCAACCCTTTATGGATTTGAGTGAGAGAAAACAAATATCATTGAACCATTAAGGGCCTAGAATATTCCTGCAAGCAAATTAGGGAATGGTTGAAAAATGAAATAGTGCATACATACTGCCGCACCTTTACTCATTTATTTATATTTATAATCTGTTGCATTATGAATAAAAGGCCAAGAGTTCCATGGCATTTGTTTTATTCCACTCCTCTATGATGCTGTCTCATTTTTGCAAACCTCTATGGTAATTATTTTAAATTTTATATCATGTTTCTTTCATTTCCATTATTCTTCTTGCTTGTTTGCCTGACCACATAGTCAGGCGTGTGTGTGTATTGCATAAAATAATCAACATTGAATGAGAAATATGCTGGGGAACACGTCGATTTTTTTCATATTGCCGCTGTTCATCCACAATTCGAAGAAATCTATGTCTGGGAATTTCCTGGTTTCAGTATTAAAAACCTAAATTAATAGAATCGTGCTGTTTAATCATACTAACAGAAGACTTTACTGGATAGTCCGAAGACTGCACCGCCTGGGCTACTAACATCTGTCTGAGCGTGCACGGATTTCAACTTGGCATGTTCACCGGAGAAGCAGAAATGGATGGTTTGTAACACACCTCAGTTCCACACACTGCCACCATGAGGTCTTGTGCTCAGCACAGATGCGCCTTAATGATAATGACAATGGAGCTAAAAGTTCAAATTGTGTGAAAAGGGTGGGAAAGGTCTTCCACGATCTTCAATGAATGATATGTCATCTGATAATTAAGGTCTATATGATAATTAAAGGACTTGGTCTGGGAGGTGGATAGATATTGCCTGCGCAGCAGTCGGCTCATAAGGTGACACCTTCTTAATTGTGAGATAAGCCATTCAGAAACAAAGTCAGGAAGCATATTGTTCCACATGGTTCAGTTAAATTTGTAAATTGTTCATTCAAAATTTTAAAAGTGAGATTGATAGATTTTTGTTAGTCTGTTTAGAATGATTTGGAACTCAGAAGTGTTTGCCTACAGGTATGGCAGCTAGATATTACAGGAGAAAGGAAATTAAAAACTGAAAATGCTGTAAATGTTTGAGCAGTTGAAGCAAGGTACATGGAGAGCACAGCAGAGTTAACCGTTCAGACTGGCGATCTTTCATCATTTCTAATGTTAGGTTCTCTCTCCCCAAGAAGGATAATACAAGAACATCCAAGTAGGGTCTGACAAATGGCTAATAACACTTATTAGCTAAAATGTCAAGAAATATACTCCAATAACAACATTACCATTTGAACATTTCCCAACATCAACATTCTTTGGGCCAATATTGAACAGAAATGCAAATAGACCAGTCATAATTGTATTCTTGCCAGAGGGTGAGTTTTTGTGGCTGGAGATTCCCTGATACTGCAAAGTTTTCACAATGCAATTCTGACTTGCCTAATTATTAATTTGCTCCACCAGCATCACAACATGGCGGCAGTGCATACTATCGACAAAATACACTTCTGCTACTCTCTTGTGTTACTCTAACTACATTCCTCAACTCAACACTGTACCTATCCAAATGTTGTTGTAGTCAACAGGAATTAGAAGAATAAATAATCTGGAAGATTGCAGGCAGCTGCAAGACTAAGAGACTAGTTATAGTAAGAGATTTTAACCTTCTCAATATAGATTAGAACTGTCAGTGTCAAGGGCTTGGATGGGATTGAATTTGTCAAATGTGCTCAGGAATGTTTCTATGGCCAATATGTAGTGGGCCTTACAAAGGAAAGGGCAAAGCTTGATTTACTCTTTGGAAATTGGGAAGAGGAAATGACTGGTGTGAGTGGACGAGCCTTTTGGGACCAGTGACTGCAGTTTTAATAGTTATGAAATAGTTATTGATAAGGACAGGGCTGCTCCACAAGTTAAAGTTCTGAATTAGGGCAATGCCAACAAGGGTGTTTGTGCCCTGGAACATTGAGCTATCAGGCTTCACCATGTTTCTACAATAGCTATATCACAATCCCATAGTGCCCTTAGTTCATCGACCTTAGCTGTCAGGCTTCTTGCATTACAATAAATGATTAGAAAAAAAACATTTATTTACATCAAATTTTCCAGATTGTGTTTTAGATGATGAATATATGTGTAATTCCAGTCACCCTTATCTCAACTCAATCAGTTTCTCGGGTATATTCGAGTTCAAATTTCCCTTCACTTCAAGGTGCTACTTCTGTCAGAATTATAGAGTTGGTACATGATGAAAATGTATTCAACATTTTGCATAAAACCTGTGAAAATCTTTCATTTTAGACAATGTGCGAGCAGACACTTTTAACTACTCAATTGTCAGAGACAAAGTTAATGAAAATCACCAGCTGATGAAAAATGCAGAGTCCCTCAAGTCTACTTCAGGAAAACGTAGTTAACTATTAAAATAGAACAAGCTTCATAAAATTCTAATTTACTTTTCAGCTTTTGCTTCTGATTAATTTTAGTTTTAAGTATCTGAAAATTATAGATTCAACACTGCTTCTCATATGATTTTTTTCAGGGATATGATTGGGTGTTCAGACTTCACATTGTACTTGTTTTTGTAAATAATTTTAACAGATTTCAACTAACTAAAATACAGTGAGTATATCTGTCATACTTGAACATATGTGCTAATTATATAGCAATTTGAGAACGAGTGTATTTTGCTCCTTGAACCTGTTCTCCCATTCAGTAAAATCGTAGCTGATCTGGGACCGGAGTCCACAGCTCGGTCTCTGTGTGACTGTTCGCATCCATTCCCAAGAGAATTTAAGAGATTCCATGTATTCAAGAGTTAGATATAGCTATTAGGGCTGACGGAATCAAGGGATATGTGGAAAAAGCAGGAACGAGGTACTGATTTTGGATGATCAGCCATGATAATATTGAATGGGGGTGCTGGCTCAAAGGGCTGAATGGTCTAAGCCTGCACCTATTTTCTATGTTTCTATTATTTACAAAGCTATTTTCAGCAAAATAGGATGCATGACTTTTAATTCCATCTTCTAAGATATTTGCTGTGGCCCCAACACAAATTAATAAAGGACCCTACTATTTATTTGCTTTCTTGTCTTAGATACAATTGATATTCATGGTGGAAATTATGTACAAAATTATGCAAGCTGGCAGAATTTAATATGTTAATGAATTTCCACTTATAATGCTTATTTGCTAAGGGCCAAAATCTTCTGCTTAACAGAAATGCTCCTACCTCTCTGTCAGAGGGGTGAGGTCCCATATTGTTCTAGCAAAGCCCATCATAACCTTGAGGTACAGCATGTTACTTTCCATTTGTGCATGTCATATCATATCATATACATACAGCCGGAAACAGGCCTTTTCGGCCCACCAAGTCCGTGCCGCCCAGCGATCCCCGTACATTAACACTATCCTACACCCACTAGGGACAATTTTTACATTTACCCAGCCAATTAACCTACATACCTGTTGCAGCCTTTGAGATTCAATCTCAAATACAAAAAATATTCAGCTACAGGCTCTGCTATAACATGAGATACATTTCTAAGAAACCTCACATTTATCAAAAATTGGTATGAAAACAAATGCATCAATGGGTGAAAGGGGATTAGGGGCTAGAGAGTTTTAGATTCACAATAAGAATGTTATTTTTCGTTGCAGGATTTTCAAAAATAGATGTCTTTTTAGTAGCTATAGGTTAATTTTGGCTACTGCAAGCTAAAAATACTAATGGTTGCATGTTATGTTGTTTCATAGAGTATCATTGCAGCAATGTAAATAAAAACAATCACGTTAATTTCATTGACCATCGATGGTTAGAATTTCAAGAGAGTCAAGAGTGTTTAATTGTCATATGTACCAAAAGGAACAATTAAATCCTTACTTGCACCATTACAGGTTTGTAAACACGGTACTCAATAGATAACATAATAAACAAAAGTTTTTAAAAAAACCAATATTAGTGCAAAACTAAACCTAGTACAAAGGCCAAAGTCCATAGTGCAAGACAATTTATAATTTGTAGTTTAGTTGGTGTTTGTCGTGTTCAATAGCCTGATTGTTGTTGGAAAGCTGTTCTTGAACCTGGAGGTCATGGTTTTCAGACCCCCATACCTTCTTCCCAATGGCAGGAGTAAAATGAGAGTGTGGCTAGGGTGGTGTGGGTCTTTAATGATGCTGGCTGCCTTCAGAGACAATACTTTCTATATATCCCCTTGATTGTGGGGGGGGGGGGGGGGGGAGTTGGTCAGTACCCATAATGGACAGGACATTGCCCATCACATTTCATATTCTCCTTTGTTCCTGGGCGTTTGAATTGCAAACCAGGCCATGATGCAACCAGTCAATATGCTGTAAGGATTAAACAGCTAAAATGGTTCTGTCAGCTGAATTAACAGCACTACATGTCAAACCTTAGCTAGGAAAACAATTTAGATATTTTGGAAGGATGCTTGGGCTAACGTAGAAAGACCAATGAATCATGCAACCACCTGCAATGTTACCAAGATAATATTTTTCCTTCTCAGAGACAATCAAGACTTATCAATTCCAACCTTGGTTACTATCTCCACCCTTCTCTCTCCCACCTGACTCATCTGCGAATCGGGCCCTCTTTTCCTGGGATCCCCCTATCACGTGCCAGCTCTTGCCTCTCCCCTTCCCAACATCCTTGAACCAGCTATCTCCTCTCACTTTAACATTCTGAAGAAGAGTCCTGACCCAAAAGGTCATCTGTCCAATTCCCCTCAAAGATACTGCCTGAAAAAGCCATTTTCATTAGATTGGCTCCGACCTCCCGCTCGACGCCCGATTAGTGCCACACCACGGGAGGTTTTAAGGGGGGTTGAGGGAGGATGGAGTGGGTGATGTCGTCGGTTGGGGGAGGGTTGCCGGGCCTGCAGGAGAGGTTTGGATGAAGGGTTGCTGGGCCCGCAGGAGAGATTTGGGCCCAAACGTGTTCACGCCGGCTAATGTTTTCTAAAAATCTTAATCCCACATTGCTACTTCATTGTGGTTGTCCCATAACCGATCGTTGGTAATATTTATGCCAAGGAACTTGAAGCTCTCAACTATGTCCATTATGAATGCTGATTAAGGCATGTATTCCACCACACTTCCTGAAATCGATAACCGTCTCTTCATCTTGCTGACATTGAAGGAGAGGTTGTTATCATGACACCATGTTACTAAGTTCTATATCTGCTTACAGAGGTTGTAGGTGCACAGCACCAACAAAGGACAGCTTCTTCCCCTCGGTTATCAAGCTTATGAACAGTCCTTCCATAAGCTAGGGTACTGCCGATTCACCTTCAACTTGACCATTGCCCGGTTGCGAACGATTTCAACTTGCCTTCCTATACTGACTTTTGCGTCATTGCCAGAGTAACACACTCAAACTGGATGAGCAGCATCTCATATTCCACTTGGGTAGTTTATAGCTCAACGGTATGAACATCAAATTCTCTGAGTTTAGGTAATTCTCACAACCCCCCTCCCCCTCCCATACTCCATCTGGATTTCTAACCATTTTCCCCTCCACTCACCCTCTTCTCTTCTGCCAATTTCCTCCCTCTCGCCTTGCAATTCATATCCTTTCAAATCTGTCACACCTTCCATTCTTTCTTATATCTGGCCTTTGTTCCAACCATCTACCTTTCAACCCCCCCCCCCCCCCATTTCACCCACCTGTCGACCTAATACCTGCCATGCATCGCCCTGCCACTCCCCTTTCATGGATTTCTTTTCTTCCCCCCACAATCAGTCTGAAAAAGTGTCTTGACCTAAACATCATGTTCTCCAGGGATGCTGCCTGACCTACTGAGTTACTCCAGCATTTTGTCCTTTTGTGTATAAACCTGCATCTGCAGTTCCTTGTTTCTCCTGCTGAGATTATTTAATTCCAGGAACAATGCTCGCCATCACCAAGATTATAGCATATAATAAAATGAATCCTTTTGACTTCTAGATTTTGTCATTGACATCACCAATTTGCTAAAGACCACACACACACACACACACACTCCCAGAACAATAAAAAACTGCATGTAATGTCACTATTCAAGAAAGTGGGAGACGGAAAGCTGGACATCATAAGCAAATTAGCCTATGATCTTTCACGGGAAAATGTTGGAATCCAGGGTATTGATGAGTCAATAGACAGGCATTTAAAAATCATTAGACAATCAAGGAGCATTAGCATGGTTTGATGAAGGAAAAACAGTGCACAACACATTTGTAGGTGCATTAGCTTTTAAATGGAGAAATCAGTAGATGTAGTGTCTTTGAGAAAATATCACAAAACCAACTGCATAAAATAAGATGGCAGAGGGTTGCAGGTAATACATTGTCATGGATGGGGGAGCAGCCAACTAACAGTAAAGTGTCAGGATAAACTGATCATTTTCTCATTGGCACCCAGGATTGAGTTGGACACCATGGGGACTGGGCCTCAGCTATATCAGCGATGAATTACAGGATCTAGTGTAAATGTACTAACAATATAAAATAGGTGGATTATCATATTGCAAGAGGATACAAAGAGCCTGGAAAGCAATACAGAAGTCTAGAAGTAGTCTAGAAGTTGGAAGATGGAGTAGAATTTGAGAAAATATGAATTCATTCACATTGTAGGAAAGAATGGAAAAGCTAAATTATTTCAACAGAATGAGATTGCAGAATGTTGCAAAGGATGTGCTGACCTCAGAGGCAGTGCAGAGATGGTTATATGGTGACACTCTCAAAAAACAAAAAAGGTCAAACAGATTGAGCCTATAGTCATTAGAGTATACAAGTACAAGAGATTATCTCAAGTAAGATTCCGAGGGGGGATAATAAGGCGGATACTGAGAGGATGTTTCTCCTAATTTACCCCCAAGGCCTAGCGTCAAGATAAGTGTCCTCCCAAAAGAAAGAGGAGGAAATCAGTCTCAGAGGGTTATACATATTTGTAATTCTTTATATCTGCGAGCTGTGGAGACAGTCATTAAATATATTCAAGGTGGAAATGGACATGTTTAAACAATAAGCAAGCCAGTGGATAGTGGGAGAGAGCAGGAAGGCAGTGTTGTGATCATAATTGGATCAGCCATGATCTTACTGAATGGCAGAATATGCTCAAGGGGCCAATAAGAGTATGTTTTCTACCGGCTGATTTCAGGAACTGGTAAATGGAAATCTTAGCTAAAATGCTAAGGTTAATGATAAAACAAAATATAATCATAACAAAAAGAATCTATGTTTGAGTTCTTAGATTTTATACTTACACTACAAATGAAAAATTTAAAAAGCACATAAGTGTTGTAAATGTATTCACTTTTGCCATCAAGCATGCATTATGAGCAACCAAAGCAAAATCTTATCAAAATTACATCAGAAAATATTAAACTAAAAAAAAGTCATTTCATGTTATTTGCATTTTTGATTTTTACCCAAATTTGATTTTTTTTAAATCACTAAACCATTTTATCACAAAGAGGCAATTGTGAACTGTGCTCATCTGTCTCAGATTGTAAAGAACCACATCATTGTCAGAAGTATCAAGTCTCTGTTGCAACAAGGTAAGAAAAATCAGATGTTTAGGTGTGGAAATCAATGCCTTTGCAAACAAGTGCTGTGAGAGAACTATTCATACACACAATAAGGTCATATATAGATATATAGTCAGTTTATTCTGTGGTAGGAAACTGTTCACATTTTTAAAATTAAAAACAAAAGTGAAAAAACATCTTTAATTTCCTCTAACACTAATGTCAAGCCAAAGAATTCATTCAAACCATGCAAAGATCATCTATGGCTAAGGCAAAGACAACTAGAGTGTTGGACAGACACAAGATTTGTATGCGCTTTTTAAAGTTGAATTAATGGTGGAAAGCGACAGGCTTCAGTATTCAAAGCTTCTTCCACTCCATGTCATCTGGGGGATTTACAGCCACTGTTTTGTTGCCTACTTCTGTCCAATTTGTGCTCAGAACAGTGCCTCCAGATTCAGTCTACAAAGAACACATGAAAAAGCAAGGGTTAATTGTTGCTCCAAAGGTAATAATTTGGAAAAACAGACAACAATCGGATAGAATGAGCTAGTTATCCGTGAAATGGAGATGAAAAGATGAGTAGAACAGAGTACAGGAATGCAGTAACAGCAGCTTAAAAACGTTACCAATTGCTCTGAGAACCAGAAATCCCATACAATGCATCGTGAGCCAGGCACCAGAGCCAAAAAGCAAAGTAGATGCATAATAAAAAATAGCTACAAATCAGTTCAAAATAAAAGAAATAGCTGCAAATCACAGTTCTAAATGAAAACAGTGACACAGGAAGCAAAGAAAATCCACATTCTGACTCTGTAGTTGCTCTTACACTAACACTGCACATGCCTAGGTTGAAATGGTACCCAAGATAAGTGACAAAATTCTGGCACCTTGTACAGGTAAACCATAGCAGTGAACAAATTTATACCGAAAAATAAACAAAATGACATTCATTGAAGGGAAGTTAATTGAAGCTACATGGAAAAATTAACTGAAAAAAAAAATCAAAGGAAAAAAAGCAAGAATAGAGTACATGGAAAAGGAAAGTAAGCTTCAATAATCAGGCCATTTAAAAGAGGTCAAAAAGAAGATTAAATTAAATATTGGCAAAGCAACAAAGGGAAAATTCTAACCACAAATATACATTAAAGCATTGAGTGCATGAAATAAATCAGGGGAGCAAGACTCATTAGATACAAAAATCTTGGTAAGAGCAGTAAATGAAAAATGGCTGCCACCATGTTAGGAAATTAATATTCATGGTTACAAAACTTTAGAAAAGACGTAACTAAGTAGAGATAGCAACATTAATTACAGATAATGCATGAAAGGAATTCAAAATTTACAAAAAGGGTTACCCATTTGAATCCCATTGATCAGAGCTAAGGAATAACTGAGGATTGGTTACATTACGAGGAGTACACAATAAATCAAACCTCTGAAAGCGAATGAACAAAATCTGAACAAACTGGAAAAGTTATTATTAAAGTAGGGAGAACATTTTAATTATCCAGAGTACCATATGGAAAATGTGTTTAGATACATTTATTCTTAAATGACATTTAAGGACAGTTTTCGTCAATGTACTGTCACTCCAAACAGCATTACTTGACTTGGACAATAAAAATCAGAAGGTGGTGATCTGAAATAGGGACCATTTACACACTTGCCAAATAAAGACAAAGAAATTTAACTGGGAAAAACTACTGATATAATACTGTCAAAATTAAATCCATGAAAAAATGGATACATAATACCATAATTAGTAAAAGGATATTGTTGAGCTACTCATGGTTTACACAAGGGATTTCTGCCTAAGAATTGGAATAATAACAAGCCAAGGATAAGTTAAAAAGGGACAAATTTTACATTGTGATTTTTCTTACTTAAAGAAAATGTTTTTTGCATATATAATTAAAACATTGCACTGGCAGCATTTTCTAAAATGAACTCTCAGTAACAATTGTTCCACAAAACACAGTCAGGACATTACAGATATGCAGAGTGATTTTCATCTAGCTATTAAGATCAGTTATTGCTAATCAATACATTTAACGTATTTTGGTGTTATCAGGAATGAGATCATTGGGTCAATTCATGATTTGGAGTGCAAATTTCATCATCAAATATATCCAAAGTGCATTATTCCAAACTATTTCCATTTAGAAGCACCAATGATTTGGAGCAAGGGTAAAATTCCTGTTGTAGACTCTGTATTTGTTTATATATTTATTAGGTGATATATATATTGGATAATAAATAAATACACACACACACACACACAGTATAATAAAATAGTAATACTTACAAATGATTTATTCATAGCTCGCTTTACTTCATCAGAACCATCTGCATAGATCTTTTGAAAGAGCTGATTTAGAGCAGCATCTCCCTCTGGTTTCTCATCAATCTCTTCCTTTTTAATCTCCATTGCCAGTTTATCCCAATTCTTTGTGTTGTGAGATGAGGAAGGATATGGTTGCGGCTGTTCTAAAGATAAAGATCATTACACAAGCTAAATTAAAGGGATGATTGAAGTTACAAGAATAACCTGAACATTACTGCTTTCAATAAATGCATTTAAAAAACAAATATAGAAATAACACGAGTTACTATTTACATAACCGTGATTGTACCTCTGGACCAATAATCTAGAAACGTGGAAGAATACCTGAAGACCAGCTCAAATCTCACCACTGTAGTGGCCAATTTAAATTCAACCAATTAAATGTGAATAAATAACCTTATTGTCATAAAAACCTATCATGCAAACCTTAGGGAAGGAAATATGACATTTTTATGTTTCGGCTACTTGTAAATTCTGGAAAAACAATATTGTGATTGACTGTCCATCGGACCAGCTAAACATTGATTTAAAAGTATTGTAAGAAAAAACAAAAAAACGACGTTGCATTGGGCACAATAGAAACCCACTTAGTCAAGTCAAGCCTGCTAAGATATACAAAAGAAGATATACAAAAATTGGGAAATTCATTAAAAAAATCAATTAAGCAAAACAGTAAAAGTAAAACACCTTTCAGGCATTCTCTACGATTCCTCCACCAACCAACCAGGGTGACCCCTGTCCAATGGGATGTGGTGATGCAGAGGAAGGGGGACCTTGGAAATTCACGTTCTGAACTCACATATATTGTAGCATCAGGACAAATACATGCAAAGAAACATCCTACTGATTATCACCTATTCTTCTTCCTCTGCACATGCATCTGAATTCTAAAGCAAACAATACCTGGAAGGGCATACAGTGTAATTAATAGAGCATTTCAATGACATCAACATTAATGACTCAGGAACACCTACAATACAAAGTTCTGAGAAAAAAAGATTTAACGCAAGGCAGATGATGAAAAAAACAGCATGTGGAAAAGTCTACTTGACCTTGTCCTCACCAATCTGAATCTGCGACTTTCTGACCAACAAACCCCAATCAGTGAGGAGAGGGAACAAATTATCCCCTACGATAATTCTCAGCCCCTTTCTTTCCTCCTTGTACATCTACGACTGTTCAGCCAAGCATAAATCCAATTCAACTTACAAATTCGGAGACATCACCACCATTGTGGGCAAGATGTCAATAATGATGAGACAGAGTACAAGAGGAGATTGAGAACCTCATAACCTGATTTCGAGACAAAATCCTTTCTCTCAATGTCAGCAAGACACAAGAGATAGTGATCGGATTCAGGAAGCGAAGCTGTACACATACCCCAGTTAACATTGATGGTGCCGAAGTAGCGATGGTTGAAAGTTTCAAATTATAACCCCCATATTACCAAACAATATCACCAAATATCACCAACAACTTGGCCTGGACCTCCCATATTGAAGCAATGGCCAAGAAAGCACACTTCCTTAGAAGGCTTGGGAAGCTCTGCTTGTCCCAAACAATTCTCACCAACTTCTACAGATGTGCCGTAGAAAGCATTTTATCAGGATGTGTCACAGCATGGCTAGGAGTCAGCTCTATCTAAGACCGCAATAAATTGCAGAGAGTTGTAAACGCAGCCCAGACCATCACACAAACCAAACTCCCTTCTATTGACTCCATTTACACTTCATGCTGCCTTGGAAAGACCACCAGCCTAATCAAGGACGAGTCACACCCCGGCCACTCACTCTTTTCCCCTGTCCCATTGAGCAAACGGTATAAAAGTATGAAAAGGAACAATTCCAAATTCAGGGCCAGTTTTTTCCCAGCTGTTGTTCGGCAACTGAACCATCCCACCAACAACTAGAGCGCAGTCCTGAGCTACTAAATACCTCATTGGTGATCATCGGACTATCGTTGATCGGACTTTACCTTGCACTAAACGTTATCTTTAGATCTTAAAAAAAATAAATCCGGTAGTACTAATTTGTTCCATTGCCAGATGCACGGTAGCGCAGCGGTAGAGTTCATATCATATCATATATATACAGCCGGAAACAGGCCTTTTCGGCCCTCCAAGTCCGTGCCGCCCAGCGATCCCCGCACATTAACACTATCCTACACCCACTAGGGACAATTTTTACATTTACCCAGCCAATTAACCTACATACCTGTACGTCTTTGCGCCGGAGACTCAGGTTCGATCCTGACTACGGGTGCTGCACTGTAAGGAGTTTGTACGTTCTCCCCGTGACCTGCGTGGGTCTTCTCCGAGATCTTCGGTTTCCTCCCACACTCCAAAGACGTACAGGTATGTAGGTTAATTGGCTGGGTAAATGTAAAAAATGTCCCTAGTGGGTGTAGGATAGTGTTAATGTACGGGAATCGCTGGGCGGCACGGACTTGGTGGGCCGAAAAGGCCTGTTTCCGGCTGTATATATATGATATGATATGATACTAATTACAGAATTAATACATGGTAAAATGATATCATTAATTTTCTTACTTCCTGAACAGCATGTAATAACAGAGCAATGATTGAAGAAAGTTTAACTAAACTCAATCCCACATGAAATGAAGGAGAAATCAAAACTTATACACCATGTTCTATCATGGACTAAGTGATGTGATTTCAGTATACTTTACCACCTAAATGCATAACCTGACAAACTGTTTTTAGATTTCAACTTGGTAAAGAGATTTTCCCTCTGTATTTTGATTACATTCTGATCAGTTTCCCCACATCTTCCCAAAATCTCAAAGATGTGGCAGCATTTATATATCTACACAGAAATTTGCAAGCAAGCCCATCAACCTGCTCTGCAAAATATAGTCTTTGGCGACACCTCAAACTGAAGCACATGAACTGCATTTAATACAATGCACATGATCACAAAATGGTTAACATTCCATTATTTTAGATCTTTGGGGCAATAAAAACGGAGGAATTGATTTACTTAGAATTTGCAATTTGTGTTAATATAGGGAATGAAATGGCAAAGATTACTCATTGCTAAAAACATAGAGGATGCAAAGACCACCAAATGATAAACTGATTAACTGGACAAGATGGAACATACCATTGGAAAATGTGATTATTGACTTTAATAGGAAAATAGACTTTAATAAGAAAAATAGAAAAAAAAATTGAGATGCAACACTTTAAAGTTGGTATATAGAAACATAGAAATTGGGTGTCGGAGTAGGCCATTCGGCCCTACGGGCCAGCACCGCCATTCAATATGATCATGGCTGATCATCCAAAATCAGTAGACCGTTCCTGTTTTTTCCCCATATCCCTTGATTCCGTTAGCCCTAAGAACTAATATCTAACGCTCTGTTGAATACATCCAGTGAATTGGCCTGCACCGTCGTCTGTGGCAGAGAATTCCACAGATTCACAACTCTCTGGGTGAAAATGTTTTTCCTTATCTCAATCCTAAATGGCCTTCCCCTTATTCTTAAATTGTGACCTCTGGTTCTGGATCCCCCCAACATCAGGACCATTTTGCCTGCATCTAGCCTGTCCAATCCCTTAAGAATTTTGTATGTTTCTACAAGATCCCCTCTCATCCTTCTAAATTCCAGTGAATACAAGCCCAGTCGATCCATTCTTTCATCATATGTCAGTCCTGACATCCCGGGTGTTAACCTGGTGAATTTTCGCTGCACTTCCTCAATAGCAAGAATGTCTTTCCTCAAATTAGGAGACCAAAATTACACACAATATTCCAGGTGCAATCTCACCAGGGTCCTATACAACTGTAATAGGATCTCCTTCTATACTCACATCCTCTTGCTATGAAGGCCAACATGCCATTTGCTTTCTTCACTGCCTGCTGTACCTGCATGCGTACTTTCAGTGACTGATATTCAAGGACACCCAGGCCTCGTTGACACCATTCAGATAATAATCTGACACCATTCAGATAATAATCTGCCTTCTTGTTCTTGCCACCAGAATGGATAACCTCACATTTATCCACATTATACTGCATCTGCCATGCATCTGCCCACTCACCCAAACTATCCAAGTCACCCTGCAGCCTCCTGGACTGGATTGCCAGTGTATGAAATACAGGAAGTTTACATGCAGATAGGGTATTGCTGGCATTTGAGAAGACAAATGATATATTATTTATAATGAAGTGAGTTGAAGTACTACTCTTTACATACATGACTGTGTGGCTAAGCAGAGTTCCAAAGCCATTCATAAGTTTACCAATGGCATCACTATTGGAAGAATCATGGCTGATGATGAGCAGGCATACAAATACGAGATGGAACACCTGGTTTAGGAGCTCGCAAGAACAACCTCTTGCTAAATATTTTAAAAACCAAGGAACTAATTATTGACTTCAGAAAGGGCAAGTTGGATAAAGACATGTCTGGTTTCATTCCGCATGTGTTAACATCTTGGATGACCTAACCTAGGTCCAGCACATCGATGTAAACATGAAGGTAGCTCGCAAGTACCTCTACCTTCTTCAAAATTAAAGAAATTTGGCATTACACTGAAGATTAACAAACTTCAACAAATGCACTGCAGAAAGTATCCTAACTGGTTGCATTGTGGCCTGGTATGGCAATTCCATTAAAAGGAATGCAAGAGGATGCAAGACTCAGCCCAGTCCATTAGTGACATAGCTCTCCCAACCATCAAAAGTATCCATGAGGCACTGCCTCAAGAAGCCGACATCCATCATTAAGGATCTCTACCATCTGGCTTTCCTACAACTATCAGGTTCTTGAAACAAGCTGCACAACCCTAGTTCAACATCGGCAACAATGCTCACTTCCTTGCATTACCATGGACTTGTTTCCAAATTGCTTTTGCACAGAAGCCTTTTTACCATCAGGCAGATTTTTACTGTCATGCACAATCTATGCATAATTTGTGCTTTTGTGTGCGATCTGAGTTTGCGTCCCCGTGGAGCTGCTGCGTGCAAAAAATTCAGTGTACATGTACCTTGCTGTACATGTGCATATGACAATAAAGGAGTTGATTACATGAAAAAGATAAATCTTTCTGCAGTTCTAGAGCTTTACCTTAACCCTGCATAAATTTGTGCTGAGGTCTATGTCTCCATACTAAAGGAAGATATTTGCTTGAGACAGCGTTGTAGATATGAACCAGAAAGTTTCTTAGGGTGCCTTATAAGATTGACCTCTATTTGCTGAGAGCTAGCAAATTATGATGTGTAGGAAAATAACTGCAGATGCTGGTACAAATCGAAGTTTTCTACTCCAGAGAATTGTGGATGCTCAGTGGGTATATATTCAAGGTTGTCATTTGTTTGTTTCTTTTTACTCACACAAATGTTTTATTGACAAACGACAAAAAAATCTGCAAAGCTGCATTTATTACCTTTTGACAAAATAAAACAATTATATGTACAGATTCCTCTAGACAGACAAAATTGCAACAGGATAGTGGAAAAATATTAAAGGCATTGGAAACCAATTATCCATTTTTTTTAATGTGTGAACATACTGTGGCATATTCTCACCTGGCATGAAGTGTTTAATATCTGGTGCAATTCCTTCCAGCTTTTCCCATCGAATTGCTTCAGTTTTCTTCATCTTTATCTCTATCTACAAAACATAATTAATATATCAAACTTAGATTGTTTCACGATAAATCAATTACCTACTGTCACTTTTTAAATTTAAATATAATCTCCAAGCTTGTTTTTTACGGCAAGAGTGAGGAAAGTGCAAAAATGGGGAATTCTTGCTCCAATTCTACATAACTATACTTCCTCAAATTTACTGACTTGCTTGCAGTATACAAAATGGTTAAATTCAAGATTTCACTCCATCATATCTGCTGTTCTGTTGAGCTGAGAGGCAATACCATCATCGAGTTCCGTTCCTATCTTGCCAGGCACTGTCAGAAAATTACCTTGTTGTCAATTTCACATGGCTCATATCTGACCCTTCTCCTCTTGAACTTATCTATCTCCATCTCAGAGAATAAGTGACCATATCTATTACAAGCCATAGGTTTCTCAAATCGTACCTACATTTCCTCCAACATTTTGTTGATGCAATTGAGCCAGAGTAACCGGGTGAATGGACTGGAATCCAGTCCATCCACCCGGTTACTATGGCTCAATTGCATCTGTCCTGTTGACAAGACTTTCCTTAACCGGGGCCTTCAGATGCCTTCTTTCATTCCACTCTACAATACTTGACAGGGCTTTTAACTGTGTCTATTTTCAACACCTGCTCTCACTCCTCCTTCTTTCAATGTCTCACCTTATCCATAGGTTTCATATTCAACAAATCAGCCATCATTATATCCGCCACAATCAACAACACTCATCACCAGACACAATTTCTCCCTCCCTTTTCAACCAGGTTCACAATTCCATCTCCCCATCTACCCCTGCTCTTGGCACCTTGGCATACAGCCATGGGATAGACAACATGCACTTTTTTATATTGTCCATTCCCACTACCCACGTACCTAAACAGTCATTTCAGGTGAAGCAGTAATTCACTTCCGCTTCTTTCTATTTAGTGTAATGCTCATAATGTGGTGTTTTCTACACTGGAAAATAAGTTGAATGCCACTTTGCAGATCCTGAGGATGATTCTGAACTTCAGTCCTCTGTCATTGTTTCCCATCTTTTCTTGGCCATTATTGGGAAAGTGCAAGTTCATGGATTTGTATCTTTTTTTCATCTAAAGATGTTGCAGATCTCAGATATTGAATTCAACAATTCCAATGCAGTCTTCTTAGTTTATATGAGAACTGATAATTAACTTTTTTTTTTCTCTAAATGCTACCTGATCTGCTCAGTATTTCCAGCAAATGTCCAACATCTAAGAGACATCAAATGTTGTCCCTTTCCTTCTAGTGTTCTCATTCACACTCCTCAACTGCCAAGTTATTCTGTAGGAGAAAGCCATTATAGGATACTAATTCAAGGACAAAATAAATGATAAACATTGCATTTCACCAAATATTCAATTATGTATTATCCCTTCAACGAATTTTAAAAGAAAACTTCCACAATAAATAAAAACATTAATAAAATTTGGCTTTTGTTTCATTATTTTATTGAGATAGGTATAATTTTATTTTGTATATGGTATTTAGTCTTCAGATGCTTCGCTGGCACTTGCCAGCTAAACCTAGGGAACCATTTAGACCTCAGAACAGAAGACCTTTGTATAAACGAGCTTGAGACATATAACCAGCAAGAAAAAATGCAGCATTAAATTATGACATACCAAAAGCAGACAACCTTGTGCGATTGAATGCAGTCCATTCTAACTTAAACTCAGTAAAACTAAAATAAAATTTCCTTAATTTAGCACCTGAAAATTTGGATTAGTTTAAAAAGGGGCATAACAAAGCCAATAATATTTCCCTTGATAGAAGGCACTTTTCTTGGTAGATGAAGAGGCGCAGAAATCCAAAATAAATGGTAACAAGATCTCAGTAATATCTGTAAAATAGTTTGAAAACTGCAATGTAATCAGTAAATGCTGCTAATCAGCCCATTTCTTATACATTTTTTGGTATTCTATTTCAGAGTATGTATAATAAATTTGTACAAGGACTTTGTGCAACGTTCAAAGTTTTAGGATATTCACTATTGTAAAAGTCTTTCAACTGTTTTTAACAATGCCCTCCATTCAAAGATCACATTATTGCTACCTACGGTGAAGACAAAAAAGCACAAATCTGTGTTCATAGACCCCCAATTGACAGCAAAGAAATTAAAACACACTGAAAGTTTGTCACAATACCCATTCGAAAGAAACTCTAATGCCTTTATTAGCTTAAACATCTGGCATAACATTAACATTATCACATGGCACCATGTTACAATAAAAAGAGCAAGTGGTTCATGGTTACACCGAAAAAAGACACTGGATGGCAGAAATCATAATAAAATTAAAATTATCCTAAAACGAAAGTAAAATTCTAGAAAGCAAAATTCTAGAAAGCAGGTCAGTGGCAGTAAAGTAAACAGTTAATGCTTCAGATCCTTTCATTAGAACTGGTGAAAGAAAAAGCATAACAAACTCAAACCAAGCAGTTAAATCTTTTCTGTTCTCCCCCCCACTAGCATTCCCTGAAGAAGGGTCTCGATCTGAAATGTCACCCATTCCTTCTCTCCAGAGATGCTGCCTGTCCTGCTAAATTACTCTAGCATTTTGTGTCTATTCACCTATCACTTGCCAGGCTTTACGTCACACCCACCTCTCTCTTCCATCTTTCTTTTCCTCTACTAAAACCTGTCTGAAGAAGGGTCCCAACACAAATCGCCACCTATCCATTCCCTCCACAGATGCTAACTGACCGGCCGAGTTACTTCAGCATTTGATGTTTTGCTCAAGATTTCACCATCAACAGTTCCTGTATCTAATTTTTTTTCTGTTCCTCCTCAAGGATCACACATCTTAAAATTAGCTTTATGAGACAAGCCCATCTCAGTCATTGATACACGGAAAAAATATTACTGATTCTGGCTGACCTCTGGAAATCTTCACCATCTGCCTTCCACTAGTCTAAAAAATAAACCTATACCACAAATCTGCCATATGGCTTCATTACCTTCCATGTTGCAAATGACTCTTTAAATCCACGGGCCACAATTATGCTGACCGGGCTTTACTGGGACTGTATCAAATGTCTACTGCATTCCCTTAATTCACATTCTCTGTCTCTAAACTTCAAGTACAATAAACAGCATCACTTCTTTACACTTGTAGGGTACAAATCCTGGAGCTGCAGATTAGACATAGTTGTTAAAGTGTCATCATGAAAAGGACTGCAGTGGTTCAAAGCCATCAAGTTCTCAAGTTCATCCGAGGGTGGGCATTAAATGCTGACCTCACTAATTATATTACTGTCCAATGTTGAAGTCAAATGTATTTAATGCAAATTATTTTTCTAAATTCTGCCGTAGATTAGAAAAAAAGGGTTCTAGACATAGGAGCAAAATTAGGCTATTCATTGAGTCTACTCCGCCATTCGATCATGGGTGATCTATTTTGCCCTCTCAATCCCATTCTCCTGCCTTCTCCTAGAAATCTTTGACACCCTTACAAATCAAGAATCTATCAATCTCTGTTTTAAAAATTCCCCAATTACTTGGCCTCCACAGCCTGTAGTAATTAATTCCAAAGATTCACCACCCTTTCATTTCATATCATCCTTTTATGCATGCAGATAAGAGGAATTGTATTTTCAAAAATATACTCAATTTATTATTGATACCATTACTTTCATTTGGTAAAGAACAGATAACTTTTATCCCCACCCAAAGGGTTTCTATTACTGACCATAATCCTCACTTAGATGAGAACCAAATTTAAAATCACTAAAAGATACCAATATTCTTGTAGCAACAGCAAATTAGAAAACATTGTTAATGTTCACTATGTTAAATTACATTCAGTACCATTTACAAGTGGAATTTCTGAATTTTTGACTTGTAACTTCTGAACGGTTGTTGATTAGTATAAATTCTAAGTTTAATAGTTCAAAATTAGTTCATACAGATGGTACCAATGCATCATTCTACATCAACAAATGGTTATTTTATACTGATTTGGTATTTGGATAAAATTATAATAATGCCATCAGGTGTAATACAGGATTAGATTTAAGACTATTCATGACAAAGAAACGTGTGTATTGGAGTTGCAAAATCTCTGCAGCATTGTTATTTTAGCAGAGTTGTTATTTAAATTGCTTTATGAATGTGCACATTGCTGTAGGGCCTGTATTTATTGCCCACTGTAATTGCCCCTGGAGAGAGTGGTTTGCTAGACATTGTTTATTATTTAATAGAGTACACAAGGGGTATATTTTGTGTGCTATTTAATACACAAAAGATATTTTGAACTAGTCACCGGAATCCCTTGGCAGTTTGCCGCTTTCAATAAAATATATTTTGTAGGTCTCTCTCTTATCGGCCCCAATAAGCAGGAATAGAGAGTGCACAAACACCACAACCAAATTAGAATACTTATTTATGTGATAAAAAGGATAAATTAAGAACACTTTATCAGATGTCGTATCCCCAAAACTTAAGTTGGTAATAAAAACAGAATCATGGAAATATTCGGCAAGTTAGGCATTATCTTTATAGACAATAGACAATAGATGCAGGAGTAGGCCATTCGGCCCTTCGAGCCAGCACCGCCATTCAATGTGATCATGGCTGATCATTCTCAATCAGTACCCCGTTCCTGCTTTCTCCCCATACCCCCTGACTCCGCTATCCTTAAGAGCTCCATCTAGCTCTCTCTTGAATGTATTCAGAGAATTGGCCTCCTCTGCCCTCTGAGGCAGAGAATTCCACAGATTCACAACTCTCTGACTGAAAACGTTTTTCCTCATCTCTGTTCTAAATGGCCTACCCCTTATTCTTAAACTGTGGCCCCTGGTTCTGGACTCCCCCAACATTGGGAACATGTTTCCTGCCTCTAATGTGCCCAACCCCTTAATAATCTTATACGTTTCGACAAGATCCCCTCTCATCCTTCTAAACTCCAGTGTATACAAGCCTAGTCGCCCCAGCCTTTCAACATATGACAGTCCCGCCATTCTGGGAATTAACCTAGTAAACCTACGCTGCACGCCCTCAATAACTGCAGAAGGACCTCTTTGCTCCTATACTCAACTCCTCTTGTTATGAAGGCCAACATTCCATTGGCTTTCTTCACTGCCTGCTGTACCTGCATGCTTCCTTTCAGTGACTGATGCACTAGGACACCCAGATCACGTTGTACGTCCCCTTTTCCTAACTTGACACCATTCAGATAATAATCTGCCTTCCTATTCTTACCACCAAAGTGGATAACCTCACACTTATCCACGTTAAACTGCATCTGCCAAGCATCCGCCCACTCACACAACCTGTCCAAGTCACCCTGCAACCTCATAGCATCTTCCTCACAGTTCACACTGCCACCCAGCTTTGTATCATCTGCAAATTTGCTAATGGTACTTTTAATCCCTTCATCCAAGTTATTGATGTATATTGTAAATAGCTGCGGTCCCAACACCGAGCCTTGCGGTACCCCACTAGTCACTGCCTGCCATTCTGAAAGGTATCCATTTATCCCCACTCTTTGCTTTCTGTCTGTCAACCAACTTTCTATCCACGTCAGTACCCTACCTCCAATACCATGTGCTCTAATTTTGCCCACCAATCTCCTATGTGGGACCTTGTCGAAGGCTTTCTGAAAGTCGAGGTACACCACATCCACCGGCTCTCCCCTGTCAATTTTCCTAGTTACATCCTCAAAAAATTCCAGTTTGCAGCGAGAGCAACAGAATTAATATTATAGACCTTTTAATGAAACTTCCCACTTCTGTCATGAACTGGAAAGGACAGGAAATTTGAAGTGGCAGAGTACAGTGTTGAATTTAGTAGTATGTTTAAATCAGACTGGAAACACAGGTAATAATAATAATAATAATCCATTTATTTTATATAGCGCCTTATCGCATGCTCAAAGCGCTTTACAAAAACAATTAACATATAAACAAACAGACAAACTATCCTGACGGAAAAGCGGCGAATACTCAACGCCAGCGTCCTCTCACGTCAGGGTCCGGCAGTAGACATTAAAAAGCACAAGACACACAGATATAATTTTTTACACAAACAGCCATCACAGTGATTGCTCTAGGCATACCCTCACTGTGATGGAAGGCAAAGTCTTATCTCCTCCTCATTCTTCTCCCGTGGTGCCACGAGGTGATCGAGGCTCCCAACTTTTTGAAGCCCCCACCGGGCGATGGAAAGTCCCAGGGCCGAGCCGAGCCAAGCAGGCCGATGAAAGTCCTGAGCCCCCACCGGGCGATGGAGAGTCCCAGGGCCGAGCCGAGCAGGCCGATGAAAGTCCTGAGCCCCCACCAGGCGATGGAAAGTCCCAGGGCCGAGCCGAGCAGGCCGATGAAAGTCCTGAGCCCCCACCGGGCGATGGAAAGTGCTGCGGCCAGGCCACGCAGGGCGATGAAGGGCCTGCGGGCGGGTTGATCATACCTCGCGCTTCGGGGCGGTCGAAGCTGCTACGGCTGGAGCTCCCGAAAGCTGGTCGCCAGCCAGGGACCTGCGAACTCCCGATGTTGCGGTCTGCAGGGCCCACGGCCGAAGCCTCCGAGATGGTAAGTCCAGGCCCTGCGACCGGAGTCTTTGAGGTCGATCCCAGCTGGAGGCCGCCGACTCCACGATGTTAGGCCGTAGCGCGAACGGAGATACGACACGGTAAAGGTCGCATCTCCGTTGAGGAGGAGATTTGAAAAAAGGTTTCCCCCAACCTCCCCACCACCCCCCTACATACACAGAATTAAAAATAAAACAAAACGTACATTTAGCAACGACAATGACAAAAAAACAACAACAAAAACAGAGAGACTGCCGATGAGCCGCAGCTGCAGAACACAGCCACGCCCCAAGGGATTCCAGATGCTGGAATCTCAGGGGAAAAAAACTGTAGGGAGAACTCAGTGGGATGAGCATCATCTGTGGAAGCAAAGCAATGGACGTGTTTCAGATCAACATGCTGCATCAGGGCTGATAGGTGCAATCATGAAATGCTGCTGACCAGTGGTGGGTGAACTGTTGCCATGACCTGCCTCAGTCCTTCTCATGAAGGTAATTTCACAGTGTTGTTGGTGCAGAATTCCAGGATTTCCACCCTGCAACAATAATGGATATGCTTCCAAATCAGAATGGAGAAGAATCTTCATCTGGTGGATGCTCCATAGGTGTCTTGGATCACCAACTACCTGACTAGACAACCACAGTATGTCAGGCTACAGAACTGTCTGGGACATGGCAGTGAGCAACACAGGAGCCCCATGGGAGGGTCCTCTCTCCCTTCCTGTCCACCATCTACATCTCGGACGTCAGATACAACTCGGACTCCTGCCACCTGCAGACGTTTTCAGTTGACTCTGCAATTGTGGGCTGCATCAGTGAAGGGAAGCTGAATAAAGAGGTGTAGTCACGACTTTGTTGAGTGGTGTGGGCTGAATACTGGTTCCAGGATGCAGCACAGAACGCCACAGGAGATCCTTTTTCCCTGTGGCTATCAAACTGTACAACTCCTCCCCCTTCTGTCATGGAACCCCCCCCCCCGCCCCGCCTGCAGAATGCAGTTACTGGCCATGTAATGGAGAGAATAAATGCAATTGATGGGATGTCAATCAAGCAAGCTGCTTTTGCCTGGATGGTGTTGAGCTGTTGGAGTGGCATGTATCCGAGCAAACAGGTTTTCCATCAGATCCTGTCTTGAATCTTGTATATGATAGAAGGGCTTCATAGCGACAGGTGGTAGGTAATTTAGAAGCTCCTTTGATATGCTTCTAAAGCCACATTATTTATAGTTGAGTTACTGGTCATGGTGATCCTCATCATTTTCATGGTTGAGGATTTAATTATATTAATGCTTTTGAAGGTTAAACACGCTCTTATCATTGCCTGGCACTTTTGAGCTGTTGACATTGCTCCTTACAGAACCTTCCAGCAGGCAAACAGGCCCTTCAGCCCACCTTATCCATGCTGAACAATTTGGCATACTGGGTTGGCTCCACTTGCCTGTATTTGGCACATAGCCCTCTAAACCCTTTTTATCCATTTATCTGTCCTAATGCCTTTTAAAAGTGTTTGAATATTGTCTTCTCATTAGCTGAGAAGTTGAGTGGAATAAACAAAAGAACACCAAACCATAAAACATTAGGAAGAGGAGTTGGCCAACCGTAAATTCAGTATGATCATTGCAGGCCTCAACTCATCTTCTGTGCCAGTTCTACATAACCCTCAACGGCTCAATCTTTCAGATATTTAGCTATTACCACCTTAAATATATCTAATCATCTGGCACCTTTGGGGCAGAGAATTCTGGCGATTCACTCCTCTGTGCAAATTTGTACAAATATTATCCAAAGGTGAGCAAACATTCACTGTGGTGATGCCCATAGTGGTGGTGGTGGCGGGTGGGGTTGGGGGGGGGGCGGGATGGAGGGGATTGAGATGATTGACTTCCAACTACAACTAGCTTCTTCCTTTGTGAACATTTTAACCACTGCAGTGGTTTCCCCTTTTTTGTCAATTTACTTCAGTTTTACTTTGGCTCCTTGATGTCTCCCACACTCAGTCCAATGTTACCTTGATTTTAAAAATTGTTCTGTTCATCTGGGCCTCTACTTAGCCAGTTCTTTGCTCCATGCTTAGACCAAGCATGTGATGCGGTCCAGATGTGCTAATTGGCAAAATACCAAAGTAGAACAGGGAAATCTTTTGACTTGATAGAAACATAGAAAATAGGTGCAGGAGGAGGTCATTTGGCCCTTCGAGCCAGCACCGCCATTCATTGTGATCATGGATGATCATCCACAATCAGTAAACTGTGCCTGCCTTCTCCCCATATCCCTTGATTCCACTAGCCCCTGGAGCTCCAACTAACTTTCTTTTAAATTCCTCCAGTGAATTGGCCTCCACTGCCTTCTGTGGTAGAGATTTCCACAAATTAGAATAGAATTGAATATAATAGCCTTTATTGTCATCCAAAAACATGTTTTTGGAAAAAATAACATTACCCACAGTCAACAATGAGAGGCAATAAAAAACAATCACAAAACCCAACATAAAACAAAAAACATCAATCACAGCGACTCTCCTCTGGTCACCTCCTCACTGTGATGGAAGGCGAGAATGTCTTTCTCTTCCCTGCCGTCTTCTCCCGCAGTCAGGCAGTCGAACTTGCCACGTCGGGGCGGTCGGGGCTCCCGACATTGAAGCCCCCGCCGGGCGGTGGAAAATCCCACTGCCTATTCCAGGCTGCGCTGGACGGTGAAAGGTCCGCAGCGGGCCAACACAAGCCCCGCGATTCGGGGCGGACGAAGGTGCCTGCCACTGCCGGAGCTCCTGAAGTCGGCTCCCACCCAGGGATCTGAGAGCTTCTGACGTCCACAGGGCCCGCAGCCGAAGCCTCTGAAGGAGAGTCGCAGTCGCAGCCGCACTCGCAACGCCACCACAGCCTCTGAAGACAGCCAGCTCCGCAGGTGGTGAGTACAGTCCAGTCCTCAGGCTCTGCGAACTAGAGTCCCAGATGGTCCTAGCTGGAGGCCGTCAGCTCCTGGTGTTTGGCCAATGGTAGGTCGCAGTGTGAACGGAGACATGACCCAGAAAAAAAATGTTGCGTCTCCGTTCGGAAGAGACAATTTTTATAGTTCCCCCCCCCCCACATATAGTTCACAACCGCAAAAAAGATTACATCACATCTACTTACAATGTAGACAAAAAACAAAAAGACAAACAGACTGCAGGTGAGCGCAGCTGTTGCGCAGCGCCGCCACACGTGAGAAAATTCACAGCTCTCTGGGTGAAAAAGTTTCTTCTCACCTCAGTTTTAAAGGGCCTTCCCTTGAGTGAGTACGGATCAAAAATGCATTGCCACAGATGGCAGAGGAAACAAATTCAATTGTATCATTCAAAAGAGAGCTGGATGAGCATTTGAAAGGAAATAAATGGCTGGATGGGAGTGAGACTGGCAGAATTGCTCTTACTTAGAACAGGTGCAGACTGCATTAATTGGCCTCTTTCCAAGTTGCAAACCCTCTACATCATATTTGTTACTGAATCAGAATTTTGGCCTGAAATAACTTGGTCAAGTTTTTGTTCTGTTAATTTCTACACTATACCCTTAATGGTGTTCATTTTCTTAAGTTTTCCCCTGACATTAGACGCATGTTCTCCTTTATTTCTGCTACATCTATGACTTCCAAAAGACAGAGACAAAGTGTTTAACACCTCTTCCATTTAAAAAATATGTATTACAATCTCAAATGGCCTTGAACCCACAGCCTTTTCTGCATTATACCTTTTCACATAGCTACAAAAGTTCAATGATATGCCATTACATTCTGATTTTTCTCTAAATTTTTTAACGAAAAAAACAATAATTGTTGCTGCCTTAACAGTTTCAAACCTCCAATCCACATTTCTTGGCAACATTTTAAGAATCTTACATTTAAACTCAGATTATCATTTCCTTAGTCACCCACATCTAGGTCCATTTTATAGACATTTTCTCAATAGCAAGGCTTCTTAAAATTTGTAAAGAATCTCAAAACAATTGTTATCGTTTATCAATTGGAAAACAATGTATTTCCTCAATTTGTTATAACCAATTATTCAAGTTCCAAGCCTCTGGTTTCTGACTTCTGAAAATTGTAAACTTTTACAAAGATAACAAGCTACTCAATCAAATGAAAATGTAGATTTTGTTTTCAGCAGCATTTTGACATCACCCCAAGGATCACTGTTTAAACACGACTTAAAGGAATCAAATTCTGTTGGTCTTTGGAGCTCACTTTTCAAAGTTACCATGGTGTAACAAACTTATTTCTCAATCTGTTGGCAGAATTCTACAATTACTGAAGAATTCAAACTAAGCTAATAGCACCATTAACTGTAATTATCATCAAGCACACATTTAATTATGTGCTTTATAATACATTTCACAACTGACCTGTTCTTTAACCTTAATATCTCTGACATTTACTGGATGGAATCTAGTCCTTATTAATTGGAGAGGATTTTAATACTAAAATGCCACATGCATAATCATATTAAATGAACAAAAGCGTAGTGTTTAAAACCCAGAACACTACAGTGATACACCATTCAGACATGATATTTAGAAATGTTAAAATTAAGCAAGCCATCCATTTGAAGCTTATTCCATAAAATGTACAATACATTATTAAATTATCGTGGCATGGGGAAAAGTAATTCAGTAATAAGTGGATAAACAAGCAGAATATATTGAAACAATTTACAGCAATTTCAAGTACAGTGTTGCTAATGCTTCCTTTGGGGTTCTCATGTAAATAGATTCCAAAGTTTCAACAGAAATACCTAATAGGTTGTGTAAGTTTATATGTTAATAAACTAGTACAGCTCTTACCAAATATAGCATGACAGATGCTTCACATCCAATTAATGAAGAGACTACATAGTTTGTACTGTCTTTTTCAATTCATCATGGAGCTCAACATCACCAACGGGAAGAATTGGGAGGGGAAAGAGACTGGATTAGAGGGTATTAGATATAAGGAGAGGTTGGACAGACTTGGATTATTTTCCATGGAATGTTTGAGGGGAGACCTGAGAACTCTATAAAACTATGTGTGGCAGTTTGGATGGACAGTCAGAACCATATTCGGTAGTGTGAAAATGTCAAAGACTACAGGGCATAACTTTAAGGTGAAAGGGGCAAAGTCTAAAGCAGGGGCCTCCAAACTTTTCAGCACGAGGGCCACTTTACATATTTGGCACATTTTTGCGGGCCGTAGAAAAAAATAAAGTGCGAGTTTTATAAATTTAATGAACTCAAAAAAGTTTAGACTAGGTTACGTTTGATTAGGAAAGGTTAAACTAGGTTAGGTTAGATTAGGTTAGTTTACATTAGGTTTATATGGCAACAAATAAATAATATTCCATTTTTAAAAAGAGCTTGAAATATTGGAATATATATATATATATCGTAGGTATACAAATATTTATAAAACAGCAAAAATACAGTGACCACCACTGGGGAGAGAGAGGGGGGAGAGAGAGGTAGAGGTGGGGGTGCAAGAGGGGGGGAGCGAGGGGGGGGTGAGAGAGTCGGGGTAGAGGGCGCAGCGGGAGGGGGAGGGTGTCAGAGGGTACGGTGAAGGAGCGCTGCCACTTGCGAGAGCTGCTCCCTCTCTCTCTCTCCCTCTCTCCCAGAGCGAGCAAGATCTGTGCCGCTCTTCCATCCTCTCTCCGGCCCCATCTCCCTCTAACGCAGCAAAATAAGAACAAACACAAGTGTAGTTGTTCAGAAGCCCTGCCTCCCCGGGGTGAGCGGCAGCGGTGAGGAGGGAAGTTTCAGAGTGGAGCAGCGGCGCAGATCTCGCTGGCGCAAGGAGAGAGGGGGGGAGAGAGAGAGAGGGGGAGACAGAGGGGGGGAAGAGAGAGAGAGATAGAGAGAGGAGGGGAGGGGAGGGGAGGGAGCTGCCCGCGCTGACACCCTCCTTGCGCTCCCGCTCCCACCTGCTGCTCCCTCTACCCCGACTCTCTTCCCCCCCTCCTCTCTCTCCCCGGGGTGAGCAGCAGTGGCAGTGAGGAGGGGTTTGTTGTTTGCGAGGGGGCGCTGCGATCTCTCGTCTTGTCCCGGCTCTGGGTCAGTGGCAATCCGCTCTGCGGTGAACCTTCGCCGGCAGCTTCTGCCTCCAGTCCCCGCTGTCTAAGAGTTTGCCACAGGTCGGATAAAATCTCTTGGCAGGCTGGATGTGGCCCGCGGGCCATAGTTTGGAGACCGCTGGTCTAAAGGATACTTGACGACCCGTGGGCCCATTGGGTCCAAACTTCTCCTGTGGGCCTGGCAACCCCCGTTGGGACCAAACCTCTCCTGCGGGCCCAGCAACTCTCCCCCAACCGATGACCCATGGACCCGTTGCCAGTAGGGGAGTCTCCCCGGGGCCGGGGGCTGACGAGGGTGGAGAGGAAAGGGAAGAGGGAGCCACTCGCTCTGGCCCCGTGCGGCCATCGCGGCGGCCCGGTCGGTCCCCGATGTGGGCCAGGGACGGGCGAGAGGAAAGGTGATAAGGAGCACTCACCCCAGCCCCGGGCGGCCAGCAGCCGCAAGGTGCTGGCGTGTGTTTGTCCTGCTGGTGGCCATCTTCTTTGGCCTTCTCTCTGATGCCACACTGCACCACGGGAGGAAGGTTCGCGCTGCACCAGGCACACCTGGACGGGCGGCGGTCCTCCCTGGCAACCCTCCCACAAATGCGCACGCGCGGATCCGGCAGCCATTTACCGCTGTGATGCAAGATCAACACGTATTAGATCGACAGGCCACATCTGCGCAGACGCGGACCAGTTTGGTGCCCATTGTGAAGTGGAACGGAGATATTACTGCGTAGGCGCGGCTAACGGGCACAGCAAGTGGGAGCGAATTAAAGTATAAAAAGGTCAATAACATAAGATATAACAACAATTTGAACAAAATTTCCTCCAGCACACCTCAGGCCAATGGTGAGTAAGGTGGGCCTAAAATTGTTGCGCTATCGTGTACCGTCTTGGCTGTATTTCGGGAACATACATACCTATATACAAATATATATATACACATATACATGATGAGATATACACACACACACACATATATATATATATAAACACACACATCACACCACATATATACACCCACACACACATCACATATATACACACCCACAATCACATACACACACAATCACATATATATACACACACAATCACATATACATACGCACACACCACATATACACACATGCACACACATCACATATACATACGCACACACAATCACATATACACACACACACCTCACATCACATACACATATACATATAAGACCAAGTGGACCCATTGGGCCTATTCCTCGTAGAGGGGGACAGGCAAGGGGAGAGGGTGCCACTCACCTCGGCCCCATGGTGCCAGCGCTGCAGCCAGAGTGAGCCATGGACGCACAGCCTCTGCTGTATTGGTCTAGGACCCTCACCCCCTCCACTCAATCCCCCATAACCCCCCCTCCTCCCCACCACTCACCCACTCCATCCCTCCCTATCCCACTCCACTCCCTATCCCACACCCACTCCCCTCCCCCACTTCCACTCTCCTCCCCCCCCCCACTCCCACTCTCCTCCCCCCCATTCCCACTCCCCTGCCCCCCAATTTGATGCTAGATTTCAGCCAGCATGAATTGTATTGATATGCCTTCAAAAAACACCACACAAGACATAGCAAAGACTCCGTTTACTATTCCAACAGAAAGGCTGAAGACCTGTTCTACTGAACAAAATACACTTCTAACCATTGTACTTCAACAGCAAGAATAGGAGCAAACTGATGGTTAGGGAAGTTATTCCAGATATTTTCGATACAAAGTAACGAGGCAGATGTCACATGAACAGAAGAGTGCAAGCAACGAACAGTCGACAAGACTGGGAAAACTTGTGAAGGAATGTCAGTGAGCAATTAAAGCAAGTACAAGCTGAACAAAAGTGACTTACTGCCAAAGAATGGTGCAAAATAAAAGAACTAAGAGCTTATGCTTTTTAAAACTGTTGAAGTGCACCCAATGCAAGCTTCTATTCCAATAAAATTAAGATATTTTAATTCATTGATACAATTTCCAGTGTTATCAATGTTTTTAGTTTTAGTAAAATTTAATAATCTCCACCAGATATTATCAGTATATATTAATCTAAGAATATACATATCGGCTGATGACTAATCACACAGATTTCAAAATCACAGTAAAAAACGTTCATACAAAATCATTGCCTCTGAACTGTTATCCTGCATTTTCGACGCAAGAAACTCTGATCATTGGCATACCATATAAATCTTTAAAGTGGTCAGATGCCTGGAAATGCCAAGAAATCTGCTGGAGTTTGGGTAGGTTTAACAATTGGGTAGGTTTAACAATTCTTCAATCTGTTTGCAGCACAAAGTCTTTCAGAATTAGGTATTTTCAAGTTTTGTTTTTACACTTCATTGATATTGGGTTACATTTTGGCATTTAAGGGCATTACACCAAATATTTTAAAAATCATGATCTCAGCAATTCACAGCTACATCAATCACAACCATAATAACAGTATAGACCCATTGGTTAGGGTCTCCTTGGGAACTCTTAAGTCATAGTTGAAGGAACATAAATAACCAGGCATGCTTGAAACATCACCAGTTATCATATCATATCATATCATATATATATACAGCCGGAAACAGGCCTTTTCGGCCCACCAAGTCCGTGCCGCCCAACGATCCCCGTACATTAACACTATCCTACACCCACTAGGGACAATTTTTACATTTACCCAGCCAATTAACCTACATACCTGTACGTCTTTGTTCTGAATTTCTGAAAAGGAAAGGTTCCATGATGGAAATTAGGTCGTAGCTAAAGTTACTGAACTTGATAGACTAGTTTACTTAGAGATGCAGCAAGTTCTGGAGCACGTATTCGTACCAAGATTTAATTTAGTCCCCAAGTGTTTACTGTATCCTATGTTCTCAACTGTTTCTTGATACCAGGTGTAATGAATCAAATTGGCTGATAGTGGGGATCACAGGAATGAAGTCACATGGGATCACCTACTCAGAATATTTCGCTGAAGATAGTTGCAAATGCTTCATCCTTATCCTGAGTACTCCCATGCTCTGCCCTGCCATCACTGCTGGAGAAAAGGAAGAATGCTCTCGACCTCACCAAATCCTTTTCTCCAGAGATACTGCCTGACCTACTGATGGACCCACTCCAGCTTTTAATGTCTATCTTCGATGTAAACCAGCATCTGCAGTTCCTTCCTACACACTGATAGATGTTCTTGGAATCTTTTGTCTCATTAGTTCTTTAATTTCTCAATCACGACCAGATGTGGATGGGACTGTAGAACTTAAATCAGATAATTTGGCTGCCAATCACTGATGTATGCCTACTGTATTGTGTCTAAACTGATTGGTATGCATGGTGTCTTGTACTGCAGCTTCAGTAGGCTAACACCCCTTCATTTTTATGCCTGATGTTTTTCCTGACATGCCCCTTTGCACTTCTCATTAAATCAGGTTTAATCCAATGGTTTGCTAGAATTAGATTCACAGCCCACAAAATCATTATCATTTGAAGTGGCTACGATGGCTCACCATCTTGCCATCAAATTGATCAACATGCGGAAAGGCCACAACAGGGGTATAATTACTCCCCACCCCAACAATCAGCAAACCATAGCAGTGATAACTCGGCTCTGGTGATCAGCGGTGAAGAATCACAACAGCAGCCAGCAAAACGACAACTCCAAGGGCTGCAACCACGGAAGCAAAGATGGCACGAACATCATCCGAGGCAAGAAACCAACCGCTGTGAATATCAGAGAACATGATCTCTGGGAGCCCAACAAAGAGAGCTGAGAGATTTCCAAACATCATGGAGAATAGGATAGGTAGGAAGAATGGTCTAATTTGTGTTCTTTTGTTTGCTTCAAAAGCATGAAGCACCAGGGTAAAATATACTTAAAGGAATACTAGTCGAAATGCTCAGAAAACATAAGTACAACAAATACTGTAATAACAAGACGTCAGTAGCTGGGTATCCTATGCGAGTGATGCACCTTCAGTCATCCCAAAGCATTCCATCACTTAAAAAGGTATACATTACGGGAGCAAAGGAATACTCTCCACTCGGTATGACCCTCAATCTGTTTGGACAGATTCATTCTATTCCTGCATTTAAAACCAGAAAGCCTGATGCCCTCAATCCAAAAGCAAAAGGATTAATAAAATGTCATGTCACCAAGTCGTTCAGTATTGTATAAATTATGCTCTGTTAAAGGTCGTGGCACTTAGTAGAGCTCAACATGTAAACATTGAAGGATTTTTTTTCATTCATAGATCTGTTAATGTTAATATATTATCTACTCCTAATTGTCCTGGGGAAGGCATTTGCAACAATCCACTAGTAACCTGCTATTGTGCCCGATAATACCTGCAATGCATGAAAAATGACATCTATACATACAAGTTAATTGCAAACACATTAAACTGAATGGAAGTATTAAACTGATCACCAGATTCTGGAACAAATACTTAAACTGCACAGTACAAGTTATGATTAGATTACAGTTTAGAAAATAATATTGACGGACTAAGATTAGCATTCCCATATTCAAAGTTATTCAATAGGAATCAACTGGAAAGCTACAAGCATCCATCCATCTATAAAGTGCGACATAAATGATTATGATGTACAAGTACAGGAAAGTTGTAATTAGGCAAATTCAAAACAGATGCTATGTATAAAAAATTTCAGGACCATTACTAAATTACACAGCTTTAAAATAGTTCAAAATTAATAATATTGAAATTAATATTGCAACTTATGAATTCAATTTCTGTTAGACTATACCTTTGTTCCCAGCACTTTGACAGCACAACACTGAGCTATAACGGGATGTTGGAGATGGAGTTTCAAACTATATTCATCTTCTGATGAAAACTTCACCGATGCACTCACCTAAAAAGAATTAATTAAAAATCACCCACTTATTTTATTACGCAGGCTGACCCTGTACCTCCCTCTTTGAAAGTAAATTACACAAAATATGCAACATTCATATCATCATGTTAACTCTTTCATGGAAGCATCATTAACTATCAGTATTGGGTTTCTTATTGGCTTTTCCTGCACTTATGAAAAGACACCATGAAAAATGTCTTTCTTCACCCCCCCCCCCCCCCCCAAGATTCCACCTCACCTGTCCCTAAGTCAATTTAAGGAATGAAGAAAGATACTGATTTGGATAGAGATGGATTGATTTTTTTGTCAAAAAAAATAACCTCTAAGGGCAGCAAGTAGTGAAGGTGCTTCACAACTGCAGCGATGCAAGTTGAATCCAATCCTCTCCAGAATTTGCACTACGTGGGCTCCCACGTCTTCTGGTGTACTGCGACATCACATGATCCTGCTGGCTGTTAGGTTGACTGGAGACTGTAAATTATCCCTTGGGCAGTTAATGGACACAAGGTAAAATAGATTACAGATAAATGTGGCAAATATTGTTCTAAGTGCCAGCACAAACTTGACAGACGGAATGGCCTCCTCCCCCATCATTAGAAAATATAAAAAATAAAACATGGAGATGCCAACTGAAGAAAGTTTTAGGCAGCTGCTTTGAATTTTACATTTGCCTGTTAGCCTGCAAATCAATGACCTGAAGCGAGAGTAGAGACATTTGGCTGAGTATAGATGGAGGAGTTTCACTATGATTTTTCAGATGCTGATGTATGAAGTAGGTTAGGACAGCAGAGCACCACAGGCACCTCTTTGGGGACTATGTATCTGGAGAAATGTTGGATACCAAAGTTGGGAAAAAATTTGGAAAACAGAGAAGCGTTTTATCCATATAAATTTTCATATTGACAAAATCTCCAAATGCTCCAAATACTATAATGGCATTCAATCCAATGACACACTTCATAGCAAATCATTTTCTCATTATTTATGTTCCAGATTAGCTGCTGTAGATGTACAAACCTATGAAATAATTCTAACACAGAAAAATGTATTCTTGAGACTTATAGCACAACTATCTTTCTGGCTCTTCTGAAAATACCACATAGATGCCCAACTTACTTTTAAATTGCTTTTTAAATAATGATAGTTAATGATGTGAAAAATTAATGTGTGGTGGACAGTTTGAACAATTTAACATACGGTGGACAGTTTGAACAATTTAACATACGATAAATATGTTGCCCTGGAGTAACTTGCCACAGATTTTTCAGGTGGTTTCCTCAGCTACCTATTCTTTTTCATTTATTCAATCAATCCAGGTTGCTCAAGAGTGATGGTGAACCACCATCTTGAACTGCTGCAGTACTCTGGTAAAAGAACCTCTACTGCGCTTTTAGGTATGTCAAAGATACACGGTTACTCTATTACTGGGTACAGTCGTGAACTGTCGGGCACACTGGCTGAATAATACAATACACTATATACAGTGCCCTCCATAATGTTTGGGACAAAGACCCACCATTTATTTATTTGCCTATGTACACCACAATTTGAGATTTGTAATAGAGGAAAAAAAAAAATCACAAATGGATCAGAAAAGGGTGGCAAATTTCCTTTATAATGAACGTTAAGAAACTGGATGGATTTTTATGACGATCTAACATCTTTATGATCACCATATTTGATATGAGCATGTTAAAAATTTCAAAATGTGATTAACTATGTTAAAATTATCTAAATCCCATGGTGGTGTCTTAAACCACGAATAGTCAAGACTTTCAAATTACCTGTAGTGCAAAATAAAAAGTCTGATGATAAATCAGAACAAAAACAAAAGTTGAATGTAAAGGGTCATTGAATCAATTTAATAAGTAATCTTTTAAAGATTGATGGACAGAATTTTGAAATGGAGAAATATGCAGTGCCATGAGTATAAAAAGTAGGGAGCATCGGTAACGAGAATTCATATAATAAAACTGCACAATAACAATGACTCAGAAGGCTTCCACCTGAACTGTTATTTGAACATTGGTAGCTCACTTGGGTGCTCATGATGCATATTCAGGAAAGGGGGCGAATGGAATCAGTGCTAAAAGGAATTATCGCAGTATTACATAGAGAGATGTGGTACTGTCAGTGCATTGTGCCAGGAGCCCAGAGTAAACACCGCCTCTGCTGCCACTCTCACATTAATAAAGGAATGATTTCACTGCCCCCCAGCTGGACATGAGGAGCTTAGTTGGAAGGACAAGATTTGTGCTGCACTGCCCACACAAGTGTGTAGCAAAGTTGATGTCTTCAGATTGTGTGCCCGGAACTCAGAACCAAGAATAATACAACAAATTAATGCTCTTTGGGATTCCAGCATATAATTACAGGTTAGAAGAAAAGCGATAAAGCAAAGAGAATCAATGGGGGGAAACTGGCATTGCCAAAATCAACATGGGGATGGAAGGAATGTGGGTGGGGAAACAGGCGCACAGAATAGGGTAAAATTAACACTTCTTAAATATCATCTTCTGTGCATATAAGGTTAGCAATTTCTCTCTCACTTTCACTCAACATCTTTTCAAGTGAATGTTCAGATAATTATGTACCTTTCTGTTGCATGACATTTTTGAGTGAGCAAAGTGTGACATGTCAATCTGGAGAACAGATTTTTCTAGGTTTTGATCAAGACACATCAACAAATAAGAATTTTGCATTGGCATTATTTTACATCGTTCATGAGAAAATGGGTACACAACAATCATAGGAACGAGAACAACCCAAAATTGACCTTGCATTTTCAGGAATTTATTTTCACTCTCCAAATACTGCTGTGGCAATGCTGGAGAATAACCAGTGGTAAAAAATGAGTTTTTAGTTCATGTGTGTTTATTAGTCACAGTGAAGATAGAAATATAGTGCTTCATTGTTACATGATAAATGATACTTACGCTTTTTTCAGCAAATTCAACCTTCACATCATCCTTGTTTGCATTTTTGATCATTATTGTGATAATAATATGAGAATCTGTCTGGTACCAATCATGTCTAAAATAAAATTGAATATTTAATTAATAACATTGTTACTTAACAGTTAGAGGAATGAATATAGCTAACTAATTTATATTTCAAATCTTTGCCTGCATGTAGGTGCAACACCAGCAAACAAAGTATGACAGTTTAATTTTTCCAAAGCATTGTTTAATTGGTAATGTCAAACACTTTTAACAAGCAACATGGAAGCAGCAATTGATGATACTTTTCTTCAGTGTTTCAGAAAATAATTTAAAGTATAGTCACAATATATTATTGCTTCTATGCTGTAATTGCCGAATTTGTTAGAAACATTTCAAATTCCTTCAATTTTTTTGACAGAATGCTATCAGTTTTGAAGTTGAAATGCTTCAATATTATTAAGGGATTATTCCACATGTAGACGATTTAAATTAAAGTAGATAAAATGTTTTAAGTTGCAAATGCAGAGTTGGAGGCTGCCAGTTGCAAAGCAATGGAGGGCAGTGGCAATAATAATGAACCCTTTCTTTTGCCACAGAACATTAAAAAATTCTCATGGATCAAAACCCTGTGTTCAGAGCAGCCAATTTCTGTTCAAACAGGTGTATTGTGGATTTCTGTGTGCAATAAATATGGATTAATCGTAAATAATCATTCATTTATCAGAAACCATTTTAATTTTTCAGACTGATATATTGAATTATTAAGTGCTTATTGTCATCTCAGTTCTATAAAATTAGTTATAAGTGTGACTAATTATATTTTTATGAAGCAGCAAATCTATTTAAAATTAAATTAAGTCTACACATAAAATAATGGGCCCAAGCCAAATGCAGCATAACCAAGAGTTTTGGTTTGTTGCAAATATACCCATTTACAAAATCTGCTAAAATGTGAATGTCATTTGAAAGAAAATTTGTATCAACGGAACAGGAAAGTTCATATTGGTTGACACAAGGAACTGTGGGAGCAGGTTTCCAAAAATTATCGAAGTGCTGGAGTAACTCAGCCGGTCAAGCAGCATTCTCTGTAAAACATGCATAGGTGATATTTCCAGATGGGAACGTTCTTCAGACTGTTCACATTGGCTGTTGTTGATGACATGCACGTACCAGAACATAGGACACAAAGTATTGCCAGAGCATGATATTAAGCGTTATGGAATAGATAACACAAGCTTATTTACTTTGGCATTAATAAACGCCACTCAACCTTTTTTTTTTAAACGTCCAAAACAGAAAATACATTAAATGAAAAAGCAATGAAAAAGCCACAAAAACGATAATTCTACACAACTGAAAATTCAATTTACTCTGTGAAAAACATTTAACTTGACAAAGAAATTTTGAAGAAACCAAAGAGCGATACAGTCACACTAACTTTTATAAAGAGAAACCAATGATTACCCTTGCAAACTACAGTGCTATTTAAGAAGGTATGCCTGTATGAACTTACACATCATTCACAGTGAATTCCGGAGACATAAAAACTCGCTTGAAGGTCAGAGTGGGTGGTGGTAGAGAGATGTTTTTCAGTTTGTAGGTCTGAAACAAGTGGAGTGCCACAAGCATTGGTGTCGGCTCCTCTGTCGTTCATTATTTATATTAACCATTTGGATAAGAATGTGGGTGGCATAGTACGTAAATTTGCGGATGACTCTAAAATTGATGGTGTTCTGGTCAGTTAAGATTATCCATGATTTTGGTTTTTGTCCAGGATTAAATGTAGTATCTGTTTTCATCAGTTTAAGAAAAGAGTTTGTACATTCTTCCTGTGACCGCGTGGGTTTTCTCCAGGTAGTCTGGTTTCCTCCCACATTCCAATGACGTGCAGTTTGTAGGTTACTTCGCTCCGAAAATCACCCCTAATGTGCAAGTCGCAAAACTGGGATAACATTGAACTAGTGCGGGGTGATTGTTGATAGGCGTTGATTCAGTGAGCCGAAGGGCCCATTTCAATGCTGTATCTCTGAACTACACTAAACTAAATTACAACATTTTGGGAAGTGAAACTATGGTAGGAATTTCACAAGTGCACAATAGGACCCAAGGTAATGATGTAGAACAAAGGGACCTAGGAGTCCATGCACTTAGCTCCTCAGGGTAGGAGTGCCCAAAACTCAAGGGACCATGGTGAGAGGGGAAATATTTATTACAGCCTGAAGGTCAACTTTTTCCATTGTGAGAACAGTGCATATCGGAATAAGCTGCTAGAGGAAGATTCGTGGCAGGTATAATTACAACATTTAAAAGACATTTGGATGGGTCCATAAATAGGAAAGGTTTGGATCGGCACAGACAATTTGGGCTAATGGGTCTGTTTCCATGATGTATATTTCCACAGCAGGATATTTTGTGATCCTGCTCTTCAACATTAACATTATCAAAAATGACAACAGGATCTTGATCAGTTAGGCAAGTGGACTGCGGAATGGTTAATGGAGTTTAATGCAGATACGTGCAAGGTGGTGCATTTTGGGAAGTAAAAGCATTGCAGGCCCTTCACAGTGAATGGCAGGGTTCTGGGGAGTGTTGCAGAGCTGAGGGATCTAGAAATGTAAGGCATAGTTCCTTGAAAGTTGCGTCACAGGTCGATAGGGTGGTCAAGAAGGTTTTTGGCACATTGGCCTTCATCAGATAGGATATTGAGTATAGAAGTTGGGAGGTTATGTTAAAATTATTCATGATGTTGGTGAGGCCTTCAGTTTTGATCATTACTATAGAAAATATATTGTTAAGCTGGAACGAATGCAGAGAAGATTTACAAGAAAATGTTGCCAACACTTGAGGGCCTGAGCTATAGGGAGAGGACAGGCTAGGACATTTTTCCTGGAGCACAGAAGGAAGAGGGGTGATCTTATAGAAGTGTATAAGATCATGAGGGGAATAGATAGGGTAGATGCAGTCTTTTACCCTGAATAGGGTATTCAAGAACCAGAGGACAGAGATTTAAGATGAGAGGGGAAAGATTTAATGGGAAACTGAGTGGCAGATTTTTCACACAGAGAGTGGTAGGTATATGGAGGTAGTTGGCACAAGTAATATAACAACATTAAAAAGACATTTGGACAGGTATATGGATAGGAATGGTTTACAGGGATATGGGCTTAATGCAGCCAGGTGGGATTGGTGTAGATGGGGCATTTTGGTTGGCTTAGGTAAGTTGGCCCCAAACACGGGCAGGAGGGAATGGTGTATCGGGGGCATCTTAGTTGGCATGGACAAGTTGGGCTGAAAGGCCTGTTTCCATGCTGTATGACTCTATGACTTTGAAAGATTACCAGGAACTTTTTCTATAAGGCTGATTTTTTTCTAAGCCCCAGAAGAAAAAAATGATTAGAAAAGCTACCTTCCAAAAGACAGTCAAGTTACAACCAAAGGTCCAGCAGACAGATATTTTGCATAACACAGAACAATGCATGCCCAATCATCTAAACAACGCAGGTACATATTTATGTTGCAATTTTACTCACAGGGCAAAAGAACAATTAATTATTTATCACTGTGTGGATGTTGACACATTGAAAAGATGCAGATAATTCATAGCTACGGCAATTTCCATACAAAAAGGTGGGAAATACCCAGGTCAGGCTAGATTTATGGGAAGAGTAACGGTCAACACTGCAAGTCAGAGACTGTCAGATATGAAATGGAGATAAAAGCTATCAAAGTTGGAAAGGGGTTGGTGATAGGAGTGTCTCAGTTCTGATAAAACTAGGATGACCATAGGATAAGTTGTAAATAAGGGTGTCTGGTCTGTGAAGGAATGGGAACAAGTCAGAGGGCAAGAACATAAACAGTACGGGGATCACTGGGCGGCACGGACTTGGAGGGCCGAAAAGGCTTGTTTCCGGCTGTGTATATATATGATATATATATATATGATAGACAAGAACTTTGGCAAAAAAATGCAGGAGTTGCAGGTCAGGCTGGGCATGTGTTCTACTCAGAGAAAAAAAACCAAGCTGAGCTAACACTACAGATGGGCGGTAGACACAAAATGCTGGAGTAACTCAGCGGGACTGGCAGCATCTCTGGAGAGAAGGAATGGGTGAAGTTTCGGGTCGAGACCCTTCTACAGACTGAAGAAGGGTCTCGACCCGAAACGTCACCCATTCCTTCTCTCCTGAGATGCTGCCTGACCCGCTGAGTTACTCCAGCTTTTTGTGATACCTTCGATTTGTACCAGCATCTGCAGTTATTTTCCTACACATCATAATTTGCTAGCTCTCAGCAAATAGAGGCCACTCTTAAACCAGCATCTGCAGTTCTTTCCTACTGGGTTGCTGGTTAGTCGAAGAAATGAACTTACCTCAAGTTGAAGAACGCTAACTTCTTAAGTTGTAGACTGTTCCATCTGGGCAGATTGCTGACTTCAGGACTCAAATTTATTCAATAATTTTAGCTAACGGTTACTGTGTGCATGAGGGCATACATGGTATATAATAAATGGCAGGACCCTCAGTAATGTAGAGAGATCTTGAGATACAAGGCCATAGCTCCCTGAAAGTGGCCACACAAGTGAATAGGCTGGTAAAGGTGATGAATAGCATTCTTACCTTCATCAATTTGGGCAATGAATATAACAGCTGGCAAGTCACATCCCAGCTGCATAAAACTCTAGTTAAGCCACATTTTTTTTTAGTATTGTGTGCAGTTCTGGTCACCACATTACAGGATGGATAGGGAAATTTGAGAGGGTGCAGAAAAGGCTCAGCAGGATGTTACCTGGATTGGAGGATATTAGGTTTGAGGAGGTTGGACAAACTGGGCTGTTTTTGCTGGAATGTCATGTTCATGTCATAGAAGTAGGCCATTCGGCCCATCGAGTGTACTCTACCATTCAATCATGGTTGATCTATCTTTTCCTCTCAAACCTATTCTCTCGCCTTCTCCCTATAACTTTTAACACCTTTATTAATCAAGTACCTGTCAATCTCTGCTTTAAACATACCCAAAGATTTGGCCTCCACTGCCGTCTGTGGCAATGAATTGGTACCATGGTTGCAAACACATGGTTGGACAAAGTACCGTTGCACTGTTCTAAGTATATCCATCCTCAATATTAGCTCAGCTTGCTTATTCTTTCCTTTTTTTTACTCTGGAAATTAAGGGCTTATCTCCAACATTTCTGCAGTTCTTTTGTCGATGTTCTCACCTTCTAATTGCTCCCATTCACACAATGACTATCAGGTAACTATGTCTGCATCAGTTATAGTACTCCAGCGATAACTGGAGTATCGCTGGAATACTATAGCGATATAGCCCTCTCTTACCTTCCCTGCAAATTTACATGGTTATTTTCAGCTCAAAAAGGTCTCTTAAATATTCACATTTTATCTTTCAGATATGCTGCCCAGGATATTGAGTATTTCAAGCATTTACAATTTTTATTTTATTTTTAAAGGTATTTTACAGTACTTCGACATCCAAATGTAGGAATTTTACTTAGACCCTTGCAGATTTTACTTTAATGCCCACAATTTACTTTACAATGAAGATATCGATCTTACAATACTGTTTCCAAAGCACTTGTTCATTTAACTTCAGTCTACAAAAATTGACATTCTTATCACAAGGGATTTAAGCTTCCTTTAAGCTTCCTTTACTGAATGGTGTTCATAAAATGTGATAGGTTTATAAATCACATGAATAGTTTGTTTTAATGTTTTCATGCTAACGAGTTGCAAGACAAATTACAATACTGATGTAAATTAAACATTTAAAATCTGCATTTTAGCGGAGAAAAACTAGTTCAGTTGAATTTTATATATATATATATATATATACACTCATAAAATTCACACAATATTGCTAATTTTTGCTTTTGTGAGAATACAGTTGAAGTAATCAAAATAGAAATCTCAGCCATACAATGACCAAGCAACTTTGATCTGATACCCAGAGTCTCTCAACCATATTTCTCTCATCCTTAGATTTCCCAACCTCTTTTCTCCAAGCTTCCACAATTTAAAAACCCAGTTATATTAATTCCCATTGCAGGTTGCAACTTAGTAATCTATGGATTCCATCTCTATTACCACTAACCACCACCTCCCTTCTCTGTCCTGCTGCAAGCACATTCTCTTCAAACTACTGCAGTTACAGGAGTGATTTTCCTGCTTCCTCTCTTCTGCCCCCATTCACCAAACCTCCCCAACATTTATTAGTTCATTCAAGCATTTTCCTTCACTTACAACTTTGATGTACTAAACATTATTCCCTCTGAAATATGCCCCATCACTCTCAAAGATCATGCAAATGTCAGCATACCAGAAGCTACATTTGGACATTTTACATCAGGTTCTCGTGGACTAATTACATGCCAGAGGGAACTTGTAGCTTTAAGATCTTTTTACTATCATCTAACTCATTAAATTCCTTTGACTTTGGGTTGTTCTAATTTTCACAACAGTTATTCTGCTAACTCGCTTCTCACTTTCCTCACTTTCCTCACGGTCATTCATGCAAAACTTCAAACCATTTGGCTTATTGTCTTCTCCCAACTCAAAGGATCTGCCCCTGGCCCTTAATATTTCCCCCAGTTTATTGCTTGCTGAGAATTACGAGTTAGTCATTTCCTTCAGACATTATATCTTTTGAAAGTTCCCTCACCTCTTAAAGAGAAGATTTCTTCAACACATTGATCTAACAATTCCTAACCCATCCACAATTTTCTTTCTTTTCTAAACATCACCAAATATGATTTCAAATCTGTGCACATTTCCTTCAGTCCCATGCTTAAATAACACTCAAGTTTTCATTCAACAATAAATACTCCCAACTCCCATATTCTGCCAACGTGAATTTAAATACATTTATTTTGCTGCCTTTTGTACTCAGTTAGCTACGCATCCTTCTTACGTCTAGTTATTTAGTGCTTATTCGTGGAGTTTAAATACAGATATATATATATATATATATATATTTAGCTAAAACAAAGTATCTTCCCACTTGACTAATCGCTATCGATCCATGCTCAGTAAGAACAAACTCCTGGTGCCTCCTTTCCTTCACCTACATGATTCCCATTAGTTACATTGAAGCACTTGGTCACTGCCAACTGCACCAATTTCTATCACTTGTCAAATTGTCTATACTGTCTCCATGCTATCAAATTACTTGACAAGTTTTGCCAAACATTTGCGCTCAGTCTGCCAAAGCATACTGGACTTCCCAGTTGCTAACCATTTGAACTCCTCTTACCATTCAAAAATTAATAAAAACACATACATCAGGCTGTCAATACCATCATCCCCTCCAAGCCAGTTACCAAGCTCATGGAACTGCGCATCTCTCTGCAAATGGATCCTCGACTTCATCATCAACAGACCACAGTCTGTCCAAATTGGCAAAAGCATTTCTTCCTCAATGACAATCAGTACGGGAGCATCTCAAGCAGTGAGCTCAGCCCCCTGCTCCACTCACTTTATACTCATGACCGTGTAGCCACACAGAGTGCGAACTCCATCCTCAAGTGCACCGACGACACCACCGTTGTTGTCGACGAATTACAGATGGTGATGAGTCAGAGTATAGAAACGAGATTGATCGACTGACCAAATGGTGCCAGCACAACAACCTAGCCCTCAATGTCAGTAAGACCAAGGAACTGATTGTGGACTTTGGAAGAGGAAGGATGAGGACCATAAACCTGTCTATAACGAAGGGACAAATGTGGAGAGTCAAAAGCTTCAAATTCCTAGACGTGCATATTTCTGAAGATCTTTCCTGGACCCAGAACATCGATCCAATTATAAAGCACATCAACACCTCTACTTCCTGAGAAGATTATAAAGATTCAGTATGTGAGGATTCTGTTGAACTTCTACAGGTGTACAGTAGAGAGCATATGGACTGGTTGCATCAAGGCCTGGTTCGGCAACTTGAATACCCAGGAATGAAGAAGCCTGCTAGAGTGAGGCCACACACAAACTGGAAGACCTTGTATTCCACTTCGGTAGCCGACAACCCAATGGTATGAACAATGAACTCTCCAATTTGAACTACCAACTGCCCCCCATTCCCACCCCCCCACCCCCTCTACCCAATGCCCCACCTGGACGTGCACCTATTTCTCACCTCCCCCTGACCCGTTGAGTTACTCCAGCACCGTGTTTTTGACCTGACATGCAATGTTTTAGATAAGCCTTAACTTCTAACACTGTACATTACCCTGTCCAGCCTTAATTGGGCTATTTTTAACCTCTGCATTCTATTTTATGATAAATATTCTTTTGAAGTATGACAAATGTCTTGCGCCCTAAAGACAATAAAATGAGATTCCACTTACAATGAAGTGAGACTGCACTTTAGCCCACCTACTCCTCAAACTGTCACTTTTGCTTTTGCTGCAGTGCTAGTCATCCAGACAGCTTTCTCTTATGAACTGTCTGAAGGTGTGTCCAATCACAAAATATCATCTGTCCATTCTTGCCACAGATGCTCCCTCCAGCACTTGTTTTTTTAACACAACAACCTTACTTTGGTTCCTGGTCATCCATGCCCAGATACATTTTTAAAAAATACTGTCGTAATCTCGCTCACTTATATTAACACATTCTCTCTCCTCCACTACTATGCATCTTCAATCCCTTTCTCAAACTTCACTGCCTAATTATGGATTCTCACACACATGTTCACCTTACATCACATCTATGTTTTCAAAATCTCATACTTTAAAAATTTCGAGACCCGAAAAGTCACCCATTCCTTATCTCCAGAGACGCTGCCTGTTCCGCTGAGTTACTCCAGTACTTTGTGCCTATCTTCGGTTTAAACCAGCATCTGCAGTTCCGTCCTACAATCCTGTATGTCTTCGGAATGTGGGAGGAAATTGGAGCACCCGGTGAAAACCTACAGTCACAGGGAGAACGTAGGTACAGGCAGCAGCCGTAGTCTGGATCGAACCCTGGACTCTGGCACTGCAAGGCAGAAACTCTACTGCTGTGCCACTGTGTTTCCCTCAGTGGGAATGCTATTAAAGAGGGATGCTATTTAAGTTAAACCTGGCAATAAGGAAATGTAAACAATTATAACAATCATTTCACTGTAATAGGGTTTGCATTTCTATTTCTCTCAGCAAGTTTTCCCACATTGGGTTAGTTACAAGCATCATGGACAGAAAGCGAAACAGCTCCATCAACCTGCAAGAGGCAGCAAATGCAGCAGAATAATCAACTTGAGCAAAAAACACAAGACTGCAGGAACTCAGCGGGTCAGGGTGTACCTGTGCAGGGAAGGACAGATGACACTTTGGGTCAGGACCCTTCTTCATACTCTCAAGGAAGGTCCTTACCAGAACACTTGCCTGTCCATTCCCTCCACAGATACTACCTGACGTCCCTGTGCCTCCAGCCTTTTATTTTGTGCTCAACATTTTAGCATCTGCAGTTTCTTGTTTTCAGAATGATAATTTTGTTCCTTTCAACTGTTCAAGACCAAAATTTTCAGTTTAAGAAAAATGTTTTATGTATTTTACCCAATTATAATCTCTACGAGACAATAAATTTAAATATGAAACTTCAAAAACGTAAGTGACTTCACAACTGAAAAAAAAAAAGGAATAGGGACTAAGTCATGAAAGGAGAGCTGAACATGAAAGCCACCAATTGGGCCAAATGCAGGCAAATGGAACTAACCCAGAATGCCAACTTGATCGGAATGGACACGTTGGACTGAAGAGTCCTTTTCCATACTAGATAAATATTCACTTCATACTATATAAAACGTTCACTTTGTTCATGCCCTTCATGATCTTGTATGACTGCAAGTGATTGAAAAATGACAAACTGGTAAACAAGGTTGAATGCAAGGGAATGCATGAAAGATTACAGATCAAGAAGATGAAGCAAAGGAAGAGCAAATACAAGAGCAAAGGAAGACGCAAAAGTCTGGAAGTGCATGTCAAGGGAACATACAAAATGTAGAAAGCGCTGAAAAAAGAAATTTAGTTATCAGAAATAATGGGGAAAAAATATCTTGTTGTAAACTTTTCATTAGAATATGAACAATACATCTACATTCTTTTTAACTCATTGTTTAATAATCAGTTAATATTTTCAGTACATTAATATTTCACAACTTATTTTTCCCTATATATTCCATTGTCACTTGCATCATAGAGATAAACACCCCAATGATGGCACAGTTGTCACACTCACCAGTAGGAAAATATAGAATACATATCAGAGCTGATAACGCATGATGTTCATGGTTACATTCCAATTTGCCTCCAAGATCCCAATATTATACTTCAAATATAACTGATCGATTATGGAAGGGTGTTGTTAGTATAGGTAAGGCTTCTTCTGCCTCACCCAGATGGATGAGGGCCTACTGAAAATGTGTTCTAATTGAGAAATTCAAAATCCTAGGGAAAGGGACAGAAGGACAAAAAAAGAGGGGGAAAAGGTGTGGAGGATTGTGTGAGAAGAGAAGAATATTGTACCTCGAGCAACAGTGACTGGCTTTTTGTGCAGGTAACACATTAAGTAGGAAACAGAAAATGTAGATTCTGCCACAATATCATACTGTTTCAAGGTTTCATCTCATGGGCTGGCAGGAATAACTGATAAAGAATGGAGCAAGGCATTAAATGATGATCAATAGGTTGAGTGCAATTCCAGAGCTAAATCATTAGCTTGAAATAATGAAATTCTGGAATGAAATAGATGATAAACAACAATGATACAATCAAAAATTTAGTCACAGCAATTCACAACTGTACTAAATTTGCTACTTTGTCAAAAGCAGACTTAATCAAATGTATGAAAATCAAGCCATATTTGTCAAAATATTTATGATTTTATAAACACTATGATTAATACTTTAAGCACTAACTCAATGGAAGTATTTACGTCACACACTGGTGAAATAGTTCATTTGGTTAAATAATTTTTTTTGGCTTACTTACTTTATTTGGTGTGTTGTCATCTGATGTTTGTGTGTCTATTTTCCAAAGGCCGTCCAAAGTGTTGCAAGAGAGAAAAAAATAAACACACATAAAATACACTCAAGAAACACAATTAACTTGTAAGAACATTTTACTAAAATTCTGTGCCAAAGACATATAATGATATACCTATTAGAGCCGGAATTGTTTTGCTTTCTCCTATTAGTTCAGTTCTAGGATGCTTCTATGGTTTTTATTATTGTTTGACAAAATAGTTAATGTTCATAGTGGAAAACATTAATTAATAAGATACATCAACTTTCCCTCAGGGCAATTAAATTCAAATAATGCACATATTTCAAATTCATATCATTTAAATTTGAATAATAGCTATGCACCAAAACCTGTGCTTACAAAAATACAAACATTCTGTGGAGTTACTAGCAAAATCTCTTTATTCAGAACATAATGCATCGCACATAAAAAATAGATGTCCATCTCAATCATAGTACAGTTACCACAAACGTAAATTGCAATATAAAGGAAGCACGAGGAAGAAGAGAACATTATTTCTGAATTTGTTTGAGCAATGATCATTTGAGGACCACATGGAAGATTCTATAGCAAGAACTGAAACAGTGATTTGTAATGCAGTACAAGGAGGGAGAATTAAAAAAAATATATTTGTTGAAAACTGAGATGCAAGAAAATACAGCTAAAATTAGCCTGTTCATATTCTACAACAGGAATTGGAGGAATAATATAATTGCTGAGATGGAAAATATTTAAGTGTGTGACCGTTCCCACTAGCAAAACTGCTTAGAAACGTTCTTACATTAGAAAGTGCAAGACTGATATGATTTTGTCACATGTTGACTCGGCAAGACACAGTAAAACTCTGATAACCTTGTGTTCCTAAAAACTAACTGGTGTACCAGTTCCTGCACTCCCCTTCACACCACGAGATTTTATTGGAAAATGCATTATCATACCTTGTGATATCTAAAGACGTATTGGGGATTAATAGGAACAGCATCCTGAAAATTTAAGAGCATTTAGACAATTCTAATTATGGGACTTTTTGGTGGTTGATAAATCTACTTGCTGATTTTGGAGGTTTACCCATAAAAAGCCTCTGCCACATTAGAGACCAGCCATATATACAATACAATATATCTTTATTGTCATTGTACCCAGGGGTACAACGAGATTGGGAATGCGCCTCCCATAAGATGCAATAATTTAAGTAATTTAGACAGCAGCAACCCAACGAAACGAAACAGTTGTAACAGTTTTGGACAGGGTAAAGTGCAAGTTGATCTATGCGTTGTGGCCATCCGGCTCAGCAGGACCGGTTCATAGCAGCTATGGCCCTGGGGATGAAGCTGTTCCTGAGTCTGGAGGTGCGGGCGTAGAAGGCCTTGTATCGTCTGCCCGATGGAAGGAGTTCGAACAGACTGTTGCAGGGGTGTGAAGAGTCTTTGTGGATGCTGGTGGCTTTTCTGAGGCATCGTGTGTTGTAGATGCCCTCCAAGTCTGGTAGCTGTGTTTCGATGGCCCTCTGAGCTCTATGGACTACCCGCTGTAGAGCTTTCCTTTCTGCCTCCGTGCAGCTGAGGTACCACACAGGGATGCCATGCGTTAGGATGCTCTCTATGGTGCATCGGTAGTAGGTCGTCAGCAGCTGTTGGGGTAGACCAGACTTTTTCAGTGTTCTTAAGTAGAACAGTCTTTGTTGTGCCTTCTTGACCAGCGCAGCAGTGTTATTGGACCATGTTAGGTCCTCCGAAATGTGAGTGCCCAGAAACTTGAAGCTGGACACTCTCTCCACACTGTCCCCGTTGATAGAGATCGGGGCATATTCCCCGTTATGTGACCTACGGAAGTTGATGATCAGCTCCTTGGTCTTGGTGGTATTTAGGGACAGGTTGTTATCCGAGCACCAGTCCGCCAGGTTCTGCAACTCCGCTCTATAGTTTGTTTCATCCCCGTTGGTGATCAGCCCGATCACCGTTGTGTCATCTGCAAACTTGACAATGGTGTTGGTGTCGAATGCAGGAACACAGCCGTGTGTGAAGAGGGAGTAGAGCATGGGGCTCAGAACACAGCCCTGTGGTGTGCCGGTACTCAGGGTGATAGTGGAGGACAGGTGCGGGCCCATTCTCACTGCCTGCGGTCGTTCCAGCAGGAAGTCCAGGATCCAGTCACATAATGACGAGCTAAGGCCTAGCTGGATGAGCTTGGTAGGGATGACCGTGTTGAAGGCGGAGCTATAGTATATGAATAGCATCCTCACGTACGTGCCCTGTCTCTCTAGGTGAGTCAGGACAGTGTGAAGAGCCAGAGAGATGGCGTCCTCTGTGGATCTATTTGCCCTGTATGCAAATTGATGTGGGTCCAGTGAGTCAGGGATGCTGGATTTGATGTGTGAGAGGACCAGCCTCTCAAAGCACTTCATGACTATCGGCGTTAGGGCAACCGGGCGGTAGTCGTTCAGGTTGGAGATCTTTGCTTTTTTCGGCACCGGAACTATGATAGCCGACTTCAGGCACTTGGGGACCGTAGCCAGAGATAATGACAGGTTAAAGATCCTGGTGAATACCTCAGCCAGCTGTTCAGCACAGTCCTTCAGTACCCTTCCTTGAACTCCATCCGGTCCTGCAGCCTTGCGTGGGTTGACCCTTTGCAGAGCGCGTTGTACCTCCTGTGTGCTCAGTTGCAAGACCTGTCCCACCGCCTCGGCTGGGGTTCTTTCACTCAAGGTGGTTTTGCCAGTTTCAAAGCGGGCAAAGAAGGTGTTAAGCTCGTTGGTCAGTGCCATATCGCTGTGGGGGCAGGCAGGGCAGCTCTTGTAGCCAGTGATGTCCCTGACACCCTGCCACATGCTTCTGGTGTCCGTGGTGTTGAAGTGGTCTTCCACCCGTTGCCTATGGGTGTCTTTGGCCCTTTCAATACCTTTTAATACCTTATTTAATACCTTTTAATAATATGCTAGCCTGAGCTGCATTTTTCAGTAAATCTTCATTTTTGCTGGTAGTTTGATATTTATGCATATTGGAATTTGCCAAGATGCGAGTTTAGCGCAAAAGTGATTGCAAAAATCAACATCTCAATTTTCTTTTAAACAATGCCATTAAATGTTTGAAGAAATAAGGAACTGCAGAAGCTGATTTCCAAAAAAGGGTCAAGGTGCTGGAGTAACTCAGTGGGTTCGGCAGCATCTCTGGAGAACATGGATAGGCTACGTTTTGAGTTGGGAACCTTCTTCAGAGTGATGATGAGGATGGTGGGGTGAAGACAAATCTGGAAGGGAAGAGAGGCTCAACAAAGACTTTCAGGTAATAGGTGGCCACAGGTAAGAATCATGGGCAGATGATTGGACTCGGCTGATGGTTGCACAAAAGCCTAGAGATTAAAGTAAGAGACTAAAGGATTGAAGAGTTGGAAAATTGTGATGAGGTCCATCCAAGGACTCCTGCAATCCTTCCCAGTGGGAGAGATTCACGAGAAGCTCATCTAACCTCATCCACAGTATCCAGCGTTCCTATGTGGCCTCCAGTACATCAGTGAAACCAAGCGTAGATTCGTCGACCATTTCACTGAACATTTACGCTTGGTCTACCAAGGCCTACCCCCCCCCCCAACCACTATCAGACTGAAGAAGGGTCCCAACCGCGAAACGTCACCTGTGCTCTCCAGAGATGCTGCTTGAACTGCTGAGTTACTCCAACACTAATACTCCAACATCCATAAAATCTTTGTTTGATTATTGAGGACTATACAGCAAACCCTCGGTATTACGGACCTATTTATAATGGACTTTGGTTATAGCAGAAGATTGAGGAGATTCGGTATGCCAATGAATATACTCGTGAACTTCCACAGGTGTATGGTAGAGAGCATATTAATTGGTAGACACAAAATGCTGGAGTAATTCAGTGGGACAGGCAGCATCTCTGGAGAGAAGGAATGGGTGACGTTTCGGGTCAAGATCCTTCTTCAGACATATTAATTGGTTGCATGTCAGCCTGATTCGGCAACACGAACATCCAGGAAAGAAGACTGCAAAAAAAAAGTGGCGAACACTGCTCAGTCCATCAAAGATATTGCCTTCCCCACCATGGAAGGATCTATAAGAGTCGCTGTCTCAAAAAGGAAGTCAGCATCATCAGAAACAAGCAAGCAATAAAATGTTTGCTTAAAATTATGTCAGGCCATGACAGAGGTGCAGTGCAATAGTGCAATATTGATTTTAAAAGTTTTAATCAATAGGTTTTACCTGTAAAATTCAAAGATTTTTTCTACACTTTTAATACTATTAGAAGCCCAACTTATTTGTATTCCTTTGTCAGCATGACCTTTTGGAAGTGAGATACGAGATGATCCATTTTCCATTCCATTCCACTGGAGTAACTCAGAAGGTCAGGCAGTACCTCTGGAGGACACGGATAGGCGATCTTTCGGGTCAGGTCTGAAAGGTCCTGACCCACAAAGTTACCTATACACGTCTTCCAGAAATGCTTCCTGACCAGCTGAGTTACTCCAGCACTTTTTAAAATAAACCAGCATCTGCAGTTCCTTGTGTCCTCAATATGCATTCCCCGTTGTGGTAAAAGAGGAGAAGATACACTGCAATGTGGAACTTGTAAAGCTACAGCTCAGCTCTCTGATTCTGTAGAAAACAGAAACTCAATCAAATTCAAAATTATGAAAGGGATTTCTGTTAGAAAATTAACTAATAAATCAACAGCGAGCTCAAAAGTCTGAAAGGGGCAGGAAACTGGATTCTGGTGAGTTTAAGTGTATGGGAAAACTCAATTGCATACTCTGCCATTTCTCCCAGTAATACATGGCTAACTTTGTAAGTACATCGGTCCCTGGATAGTAATTTCACTAATGATGAGCTAAATGTGGAATGATCGACATTTCTGAACAATTGGGTGCTAGATTGCCTACATTTTGCTGCACTATGGGTTATGAGCTTTGAAATTAATTCACAGAAGCAAATATGAAGATCAAGTGAATTGCAATCCACAAATTCTATAAAATAAAGATCCAAAGCAAACAGTGAAATGGATCTATTAAGAATAGGAACTGTGATTAGATAGGTCAGATACAGGGATAACCAAAGATCTTTCAGTTCCAATTCTTCCCCCAAATTCCTTTAAACGGAGAATATAGAAACATAGAAACTAGGTGCAGGAGTAGGCCATTCCGCCCTTCGAGCCTGCACCGCCATTCAATATGATCATGGCTGATCATCCAGCTCAGTAGCCTGTACCTGCCTTCTCTCCATACCCCCTGATCCCTTTAGCAAAAAGGGCCACATCTAACTCCCTCTTAAATATAGCCAATGAACTGGCCTCAACTACCTTCTGTGGCAGAGAATTCCACAGACTCACCACTCTCTATGTGAAGAAATGTTTTCTCATCTCGGTCCTAAAAGACTTCCCCCTTATCCTTAAGCTGTGACCCCTGGTTCTGGACTCCCCCAACATCGGGAACAATCTTCCTGCATCTAGCCTCTCCAACCCCTTAAGAATTTTATATGTTTCTATAAGATCCCCCCTCAGTCTTCTAAATTCCCCCAGCGAGTACAAGCCCAGTCTATCCAGTCTTTCCTCATATGAAAGTCCCGCCATCCCAGGGATCAATCTGGTGAACCTTCTCTGTACTCCCTCTAAGGCAAGAACGTCTTTCCTCAGATTAGGAGACCAAAACTGCACACAATACTCCAGGTGCGGTCTCACCAAGGCCCTGTACAACTGCAGCAGAACCTCCCTGCTCCTAAACTCAAATCCTCTTGCTATGAATGCCAACATACCATTCGCTTTCTTCACTGCCTGCTGCACCTGCATGCTTGCTTTCAATGACTGGTGCACCATGACACCCAGGTCACGTTGCATCTCCCCTTCTCCCAATCGGTCACCATTCAGGTAATACTCTGCTTTCCTGTTCTTGCCGCCAAAGTGGATAACCTCACATTTATCCACATTATATTGCATCTGCCATGCATTTGCCCACTCGCCTAATCTATCCAAGTCACTCTGCAGCCTCCTAGCATCCTCCTCGCAGCTAACACTGCCACCCAGCTTCGTGTCATCCGCAAACTTAGAGATGTTGCATTCAATTCCCTCGTCCAAATCATTAATATACACTGTAAATAACTGGGGTCCCAGCACTGAGCCTTGCGGTACCCCACTAGTCACTGCCTGCCATTCCGAAAAGGACCCGTTTATTCCTACTCTTTGCTTCCTGTCCGCCAACCAATTTTCTATCCACCTCAACACTGAACCCTCAATACCGTGTGCTTTAAGTTTGTACACCAATCTCCTATGTGGGACCTTGTCGAAGGCCTTCTGAAAGTCCAGATATAACACATCGACTGGTTCTCCCTTATCCACTCTACTAGTTACATCCTCGAAAAATTCTATAAGATTCGTCAGACATGATTTGCCTTTGGTAAATCCATGCTGACTTTGTCCGATGATTTCACCACTTTCCAAATGTGATGCTATCACATCTTTAATAACTGACACTAGCATTTTCCCCACTACCGATGTTAGGCTAACTGGTCTATAATTCCCCGTTTTCTCTCTCCCTCCCTTTTTAAAAAGCGGGGTTACATTAGCTACCCTCCAGTCCTCAGGAACTACTCCAGAATCTAAAGAGTTTTGAAATATTAATGCTAAAACAAATTTGAAGTTTGTCGTTTTCAAAAACCTTGGTTTGCAGAAAAAACTTTTGTTCATTTGAAAAAAAATAATTAAACTATCTTAAGTTTACCTCTTCTTCATTGTTTCCATCCTGTTGCCCCGTTGCTGAAATTAAAACCGGAATATCTGTTAGATAGCAAATTAACCGACAACTTTTGAAATTTAAGGTTTAATACCAAATATTTTTGATATTTTGGAAGTAAAATATGTGTATAATTTATACGCGTGATATTTTAAATATATATATTTCAATTAAAATTTTTACCTCCGGTTTCTGAATTCTGAACACTTGAGGTCGCTTCTAATACTCAGACACATTTTCTCTTTTCCAAGCAAAGCATTACAAATATTTTTCAAATTCAATTTCAATACATTGCTATATTACCATAAAGTTTTAAAATACAAAGCATCTGCACTTTTGCCTTAAAAACCAAATCAAGGAATTTTGGAAGTGGCACGCCAAAATAACTGTCAGTACCCAACATATTGACATTCCTAACCAATATCATGAATGGTTAGTAACTATATTTAATGATCCACCATCACCAATTACTACAAATGCCGTACAAAACAGAGCTTCAATTTTAAATGCTCCATGACTAAAACAAGCAACTGCGGCACATTGGCAGCACATTAATGTGCAACATTTAGGGCAAGGGGTGCTTTAAGCTGCTAATTTTTATAATTGATAATTTTTCTCAACTGCTCCAGGTATAATAGTTGGAATTACACGGAAGCCTCAAACAGCATGAACAACATTTTTAGCAAATAACAGTTCCTGGAATATCTCAGTATCTGAGAACTGAGTTTGTTTTCATATCATGTACCATTTTAAATTGCGAATATATCACCTATGCTGCCACATAACTAGGTCCAAATCCTGACAAAATTGTCCATCAATACCCCGGGATTACCTTCAACAGAAGGATTCCAGTGGATCAAGGTTGCTTCCATCGGAAGGGCAATAAATGTTGGCCTTACTGGTCAAAATCCAGAAAAGTTATATAATTGAAAACCTGCAGACTTTTGTAGAATTATGCCTCCATGACAAACATAACACTGGAAAGAGGCCCCTTAGCCCATAAAGCCTGTGCTGAATGTCTAGAAGCCTCTTACACTAATCCAATATTGTTCATACCATGTACCCATAAACTATCTTCACAATTCTACCACTCAACTATGAAGCCGCCCATCTTTGACACGTGGGAGGAAACCAGAGCAAATCCCACATAGTCACAGGGAAAATCTGGAAACTCAATAAAGAAGCACCCAAGATTAGGAGCTGAGGCATCAGCACTTAGACATTACAAAGTGATAATAAAAGATGACCAACAATTTAAATATGATCAATGTTCTTTTAATTACTAGAGGCTACAAATGGATTAAACTTACACTCCAGATTTCCTTTGCAAGTTTTGATCCAAGAGCTAAAGTTGTCATTTTCACCTGTAATATACAAGTGAAAACAGTTAACTATCCTAAAATACATTGGAGGAGACCACACTAAAACATTAGTGTCTTAACATAGGACCTATTCAAAACCAAAGCTTATGGTAGAAGAAAAAACTTTCTATTCCAACAGGTTTACTAAACCTCTTATCATATTAACTACAGACACGCTAATTTAGAGTGTAACAGGAGGAACACAATGAAATATTAAATTATTACATCACATCAGTCATAGATTACAAAGTGGTATTATTAATAAAAATGAAAATGCTAAGATTGCATAAATCATAGACAGCATCCAAGTAATAAGATATGATGAAGCCACTGAGGGCTGAATACTAAAATCAAATAATTCAGTCAAAATGGAATACAGAATGCCAACTCTTGAATATATAACTTAAACTAGGTCTAAATTCTCAATACACAACAAATAAAAGGCTATTTTAGACCATCCTGGCATTAATACAAATATCGATGGAAGCTGAAACATCATGGAGATAGAAACATAGAAAATAGGTGCAGGAATAGGCCATTCGGCCCTTTGAGCCAGCACCGCCATTCAAGATGATCATGGCTAATCATCCAAAATCAATACCCCGTTCCTGCTTTTTCCCCGTACCCCTTGATTTTTTTTTGCCCCAAGATCTAAATCTAGCTCTCACTTGAAAACATCTAGTTTTTTCTACAGGTCCATCTTTAGGAAAACAGGTCGTCAATAATATGTAGGAAAGAAAGTTCTGTGCTCAGGTAACCATGATCGAATTAGAGGTCATGAAATACTAGAAACATTCAACAGGAAAAACAGCATCTTACAAAAAGAGAACAAGTCAATGTTTCAGATCAGTGACTTATTCAGAAATGGAACAGTGCGAAAACAAGCATGTTTTAAAGTCCAGAGGGAAATAAAGCGGAAACTGTGACAGGGAAGGCCAAGGTTGTCCCTGCAACATAAATATTTTCAGTGCTGATCATAGTAAAAGAACAAAGTGGTATTATTAATAAAAATGAAAATGCTAAGATTGCATAAATCATAGACAGCATCCAAGTAATAAGATATGATGAAGCCACTGATCAGTCTGAAGAAGGGTTTCGACCCGAAACGTCACCCATTCCTTCTCTCCCGAGATGCTGCCTGACCTGCTGAGTTACTCCAGCATTTTGTGAATAAATACCTTCGATTTGTACCAGCATCTGCAGTTATTTTCTTATAGTAAAAGAACAAACGTGTTAGCTAGAAATCTGAAAAAAAATGTTGGAAATACCTAGCCTATTCAACAGTATCAGTGGAGAGTGAATAAAAATGGAATTATTGTTGGAAATGGATGACCTTGCATTGCAGCTGATCAATTCTGACAGAGATAGATGATTCTGCACCAAGGCCATTCATGACTAGGAACAAAGCCAGTATGGTATTAGTCAAGAGCAGAAGGAGGACTGGGAGACTTTGATTAACCTATATTGGACAAGGGCAGGGTTAGCAGCAGTTTATAAGATGGGAAAGGTCCACAGTGATTTTTTTTTTTGTTAAGTTGTAACAGCAGTTCTGAAGGCTGAGGTGTTAAATTGGACAGGTTTGGAACTTGTGGATAAGATGAGCTTGCTGAAAGTTACAGAGGGGGAAAAAATGAATATTTAAGAATCTACACCCATACTCTTAAATGAGCAAGAGAAATGAATTTATGTGTTTATGTATGTGATAGAGATATAACGATTCCGCCTTGATATGAAGAGAGATCCATAAATCATGCAGGTGACAATGGAGATAGGAGAGGCAACATTGACGATCAGCGAGGATAATAATTCTCAACACATTCCCTGCAAGGATGCGTTCTCAGTACCCAACTGTATTCCCAGTACACTCACGACTGCACGGCCATAATCGGCTCCAAGTCCATCTACAAGTTTGCAGATGACACTACCGTGGTGGGGTGGATCACCAACCATGATGAAACAAAGTACAGGAAGGAGATAGAGAACTTAGTAACATGGTGTCAGGAAAATAACTTCTTGCTCAATGGCAGGAAGATGGAGCTAGTTATTGACTTCAGGAAGCATGGTGGAGTACATGCCCCAATCAACATCAATGGTGCCGAAGTAGAAATGGTGAGAGCTTCAACTTTCTTGGCGTTAATGTTACCAGCGATCTGTTAAGAAGGCAACAGCCAAGGAGGCACACCAAGGAAATTTGGCATATTTCCAATGACTCTTCCAAACTTCTATAGAAGCAGCAAAGCAAACATACCTTTGGGTTGCATTCTATTTTGATTAGGGAACAGCTCTGCCAAATACCGCAAGAAATTGCAGAGAAATGTACACATATCCCAGTTTATCATACAGACCAAACTTCCTACCATTGACTCCATGGACACTTTACGCTGCCTCAAAAAAGCAGCCAACATAAAGAGGTCCCACCTGGTCATTCCTTTTCCTGCTCCTGTTCAGCAGAAAGTACAGAAGCTTAAAAGTGCTTACCGCCAGACTCGGTAATAGCTTCTCCTGTTTTCAGGCTTCTGAACAGTCTTACCATAAACTAGGGTGCTATCAAATTCACCTTTACCCCTTTGCGAACAATGGACATCTATGGAAATGGAACCCTACAACACTGAGAACTATATTACGTACTCTGTATCCTATATTTTGCTTTATCTATTGTATTTGAGTTTGCTTGATTGTATTTATGTATGGTATTATCTGATCGGATCACATGCAAAAGAAAGCTCTCCACTGTACCTCAGTACACGTGACAATAATAAACCCAATCCTAAAGACCATTATTACCACTCCCCTTCAGATTTGCCTTAATCACTTCCCCCAAAACCCACTCTTTATCCAAATGGACGTAGTGTGCCCTCGCTGCTCTTTCAATGCCTTGAAACACACTACTGCCACTTAAATCATGCCCATCTTTCCTGAAATTACATCCACTTTCATCCAATGAGGTTTATGGTCCGAGGTTAAAATTCTCACATTTCCAAATCTCTTCATAACCGCTCACAACTGTGATGAAAAGTTCTTCAAAGTTTATATGACATTCCTAACATTTGATTAATAAGCTGAACTCACATCATCCGTCATAATACACCTACTTAAATATCTCAGTCTTCCAGTTGAAGGTGGAGTGACCCATCCAATTATACCCAGACAATCAGTTATCTTCCCACTCAGGCACTGCGATCTCTGGAAAGGTTTCCGAGGGCATGAATTCCCATGTTGCCATCTGAAAACAAACCAAGTATGCTCACAACATTCCATACCCTCTCACACAACAACTGCTCTCAACTTCAACGGTATCCATTCTGCTGTTGTAAAAATCAGTTTTCCATAAACAGAAATATCTTCCAATACTGGGAAAATTAAATCAATTGACTCCCATGTTTTCAAACACCATATTCGAGCCCTCAAATGAAGAGTATTCACAACTACACGCTGTATCTGACCCTTACATTAGCTTTTCACCACCTATTCACCCCTTCACTGAAACAACTACTTCTACCTCTATAGAGTAAACCTCTGATCCATTGGCACTAGCCCAATGATTTGGAAGTCCCAATGGTTTGATATTTAGCTCACCAAATTCTTAAACTGTAACCCCTGGTTCAGGACTCCCCCAACATGTTCCTGATGTTGGGGGAATCCAGACCCAGGGGTTACAGTTTAAGAATAAGGGGTAGGCCATTTAGGACTGAGATGAGGAAAAACTTTTTCACCCAGAGTTGTGAATCTGGCATTCTCTGCCACAGAAGACAGTGGAGGTCAATACACTGGATGTTTTCAAGAGATTTAGCTCTTAGGGCAAAAGGAATCAAGGGATATGGGGAAGAAGCAGGAACGGGGTACTGATTTTAGATGATAAGCCATTATCATATTGAATGGTGGTGCTGGATCAAAAGGCCAAATGGCCTACTCCTTCACCCATTTTTCTATGTTTCACCAGATGTTTGCCATGCTTTCTTCCCATTCACCAGGGTCCCAGATTCCATTGTAATAGTCGCCTAGACTTATCTATGAAATAATTCAAAGAACACAAGACTCAGTTAACAAAACTTTTTACTTTTACACCAAGGTGGGAGAAGACACAGAGACCTGAGTGTACTGTTGTTCACTCAAGCACCTGCTTCTGTCCTCTCAAAGAATACCCTGAATACAGGCAATATTTATACACCTCAAAGCAGCACAAAAAGCACATCCAGTAATTTTCCACAGTTACATGACATCAGCCAGTCTTAACAATAACATAGTAGTTCCCATAGTATAGTTCCTTTAATTGTGTTAGGGAGTCAAACAGGAGTAAAGAAGAGTTGCATAGCTAAGATGATTAGAGAGGCACCTGTGCGATAAGGAGACACCATAGGATCTAGTTCAGAACATTGGAATGTCCTGTCCTCAATAAACCATGAGAAACAACTTCTAAACCCTGAGAAACAACTTTTTATCTGCAGGTGTCTGGTACCGTGAAAGGCCGACTTCCCATGGGAGCATATTCAGCTTAAAATGTCTGCCATAGTTAGCACAAAATGGTTTCCACAGTTTTAACCCTTACACCATGCTACACTGAAGTTTACCTGGTTTTGCAAAATTAGGAAGTCTTTAAAAAAAAAATCAATTCGTGACTTTAACTTTTTTTTAATGCAGTAGTGCTAGTGATTGGGTGGGGCAAAATTTGTTAAGTGTATCTGGGAAAATTTCCTCACGTTATACGTAGGTGTCCTGCCTTGAGAGGGGCAAAATTTGGACCCACCTGTTGGAAAATAAGGCAGGGAGAGTGACCCAAGAGTCAGTGGGGGGTCACTTTAGAACCAGTGGCTTCAAATTTATTAGTTTTACACTATTTAATGAAAAACATAGCACTGTTAAAATTGTCCTAACTTGTGGGAAAGCTAATCTTGATTACATTAGATAGGAACTTGCAAAGATAGATTGAAAGGGTGTCAAAGGTTATGAGTAGACGGCAGGGGTATGGAGTTGAGAGGGAAAGATAGATCAGCCATGATTGAATGATAGGGTAGATTTGATGAACTGAATGGCCTAATTCTGCTCCTATGATTTACAGAAGAGTCTGGTTGCAGGGTAAGAGACTTCTGACTAGAGCTCGGGAAGAGACAGCTGGGACTGTGACAGAGGTATTTGTATCATTGCTAGCCACCAGCAAGGTACCAGAAGACAGAAGACTGGAATGTAGTTAATGCACCTTTAAAAAGGGCAGCAAGGCCAAGTCAGGGAACTACAGGGTAGCAAGCCTAACATCAGTAGTGGGAATATTACTGGAGCACATTCTGAGAGACAAGATCCACAAGCACTTGGAAAGGCAAAGATTGATCAGAGCTACTCGGCATGGCTTTGTACATGGGATATCTTGTCTTATAAACGTGATAAGAGTTTCTTGAAGGTTACAAAGTTAATTGACAAGGGCATGGTAAATCCTTTGACAAGGTCCCCCATGATAGGCTGGAACAGAAGGCAAGATCACATGGGATCTAGGGCGAGCTAACCAAGTGGACACCAATGGGCTTGGTGGTTGAAGTCAGAGTGCAATAGGGTAGTTTTTCCAGACTGGAGACTTGTGACCAGTGGTGTCCTGCAGAAATCAGTGATGGGTCCAGTACTGCTTATGTATATTAACAATTTAAATGAGAAAATTCTAACTTGCTTATTAGCAAGTTTGTGGATTACACCACATTAGTGCTATGGTCGACAATGAAGAAGAATATCTAAGATTACAGCTAATTCTAAATCAACTGGGAGAATGGATCAAGGATTGGCCAATGGAATTTAACTTGGACAAATGTGAAGTGCTGCATTTGGTAACTTAAACCAGGGCAAGACTTGCACAGTAAATGATGGAGACCCAGAGAATGTTGCAGAAAAGAGAAACCTGTGGGTATAGATATACAGTTCCCTCTGTGGCAACACGGGCAGAGAAGGTGGTGAAGGTGGAGTTTGGCACGCTTGCTTTCATCAGTCAGGTCACCAAGTACGAGAGTTGGGATGTAGTGTTATAATTGTACAAGACATTGGTGACTCCTCACTTGGAGTAGTGTATGCTAGTCTGGTCACCTAGCTATAGGAAAGATCAATTAAGCTAGAAAGAGTGCAGAAAAGATTCACAAGAATGATACCAAGACAGGAGGGATTGATTATAAGCAATAACTGGAGAGGCAGGGGCTTTTTTTCCCTGATCGTAGGATGCCAAGGGGGTGACCAGAGAGGGTTATCAAATTATGAGTTGAGGCAAGGTGAACGTTCAAACATTTTTCCCAGGAAAGGGGAATACAAAACAAGAGGGGATACATTTAAAGTGAAAGAAGAAAGATTTAAATGGTATCTAACGATCAGCTTTTTCACACAAAGGGAAGTAGGTATATGGAATGAGATGCCAGAGGAGTTGGTAGGGGTGGATACAATTACAAAATTTAAAAAACATCCTGACAGATACATGGATACAAATGGTTCACAGAGTACAGATGCTCCCTGGCTTACAATGCTTCGACTTGCGATATTTCGACTTTGCGATGGTGCAAATGGCAGCGACCCGTGGCGAGCCGCAGGTCGCTTCCGGCCACATGATCGCATGTATTAAATGCATTTTGACTTACAATATTTTCTGTTTCCGATGGGTTTCTCGGAACTGAACCCCATCGTAAGCTGAGGAGCACCTGTAATATGGACCAAATGCAGGTAACCAAGTAGGCTCGATGACCGTTTCACCAAATATTTGCGCTTTATATGGCAATACCCACAGCAACTACTGGTGCTCAGTATTTTAACACCCCTTTCCTTCCTTTTATTCCTTGGTCTCCTCCTTGGCAGAATGAGGCCACATGCAAAATGGATGAACAGCACCTAATATTCCGCTTGGTTAGCTCACAACCCAACACAAAGAACAGCAAATTATCTAATTTCAAGTCATATCCCTCTATTACTTGGTACTCACGGTTACCGACTGGGAGAGAAAGAGGCACTCACATTCAAAGGAGCACGCAAGCCATAATTAATAAGATAGGTTGGGAAAAGTGGCCCATTAGGGCCAAGATAAAATTAGACTAGCAGGAATCGCTAATTATTATTTCCCTACCAACTCCTCTGGCATCTCAATCCATACACCTACCTCCCTCTGTGTGGAAAACGCTGATTGTTAGATACCATATAAATCTTTCTTCTTTCACTTTAAATGTATCCCCTCTTGTTTTGTATTCCCCTATCCTGGGAAAAATGTTTGTGAACATTCACCTTGTCTCAACTCATAATTTGATAACCCTCTCCGGTCACCCCCTTGGCATCCTAATGAGAAATGTTCAATGCATGCATAAATATCACAGCCTCAGCAGTTGCAGGAAATCATTTTAATAACTGGATTAGGCGGCCATTTTTTGATGTCTTATAATCAGTATTGCAAGCGAGGATTTAATCATTTGGGATCCCCCTACTACAGTGATGGTAATGATTGGACTGTAGAAAGGATCACTGGGTTCATTTGGGCTGCTTTGATCTTACAGACATTACAAGAAGCATCCTTCTTCTATCCTGGACATTCAGAAAAAAATACACAACACATGAAGTGGGCATTCAACCTGTGTAGATCATAGCATAGTACAAAGTCCATAGCTCAGTAGATCATGTATCACCCAACACACATTCAAATATGTTTAAATGTGATTAGGATTTCTTCTTGTATAACCCTTTTAAACAAACGTTTCAGGACTTGTACACAGTGAAAAAATTGCTTCATAAATCCTGGTAATTCTGCTACCAATTACCTTTATTCTATGTCCCCGATTTTGATCCTTTGTCAAGCCAGATAGATTCTTCACTGTTCCTCTCTCTCTCGAGCCCTCATAGCTCAATCAGCATTTTCCATTCCAAAGAAAGCAACCATACTTTACCAGATCATTCCTCAGAGCAACAATGTTTCAATCCTTGCAACGTACACATAAATCTTATTTGGATCTCCTCCGCACAATCACATCTTTGCAACATGTCGTGACCAGCACCACATACAATTCTCAAGATAATTTTTTGAGTTAGATAATTCTAACCCAACATAATTCTATGACCTGTACATAATTCTAGCATAACCTCTCTGCTCTTGGATAGTCTATGCCTCAGATAACAAAGTATCCTATCTACATTTTTAACTAAGTATAAGTATCTACATATTTTGATCTGTGGACAATCTCCAAATTCTCTGTGCTCTTTCTACACTCTTACTTTATTACAATCTTCTAAATATAGGATCTTACAATGCTCAGGCTTACATTTCAATTTCTGCATAACTGACCTTATCAACAACATCTTCCTGCACTCTAACGTTTTTCATCAGAAGGTATTGGTATATTTCTGTCACGGATACTGATATCGGGTGAAAAGATTTTGTTTGTGTGCCATCCAATTAAATTAAATCACACTGTACGCAAGTACAATCTGTACAGCAGTAGTGCAAAAAAACACTAGAGTGCACAATATATTGTTTTACAGCATTGTAGATATACAGTTAAAGTAAATATCCAGAGTCCACAATTAAGGTAGGTTGGAAGGTTGGAATTACCCCCAATTTATAAGTTGGATAAGAAGGAGAGAAATGCAAAATCTGAGGGAAATGAATGGAAGGGGAAAGAGGGGAAATAAAAAGGGAACTGTTGGACTTGGGGATGGGAGAGGAGTGTACAGAAGTGGGAAAAGTACCAGGATAACTGTGGATGCTTCTTGTAGTGGAAGAAATATCTGCACCAGGGTGGGGAGTATATTCATTCAAATTAGAGAATTCAATGTTCATACCACTGTGTTGTAAGCTACCCAAGCAGAATACAAGGTCACCCTGACACCCTTTTTTCTCCTTTTCACCTCTATCCTTTACCTTTTACTCCACCCATCTGCCAATCACCCCCCCCCCCCCCCCCCCCCCCGCCATTACTACAATCCAGCAAGGGGTGGAGCGGAGTCCAAGGATAATCCACAATCTGACCACATTGGTCAGAGAGGTATCATCCCATAACTATATTGTTGCATTCCAAGGAGCTAAATGATTTAAGGAACTTCTCATTTAACATGGCTAGGGGAGAGAGGACGGGTGATCCTTTGTTTCAAGAAGCTGTTATTTTCATAGAGAAAACACACTTTCCCCCATCCAAGCAACTTCTCTTTATACTTAAGCCTAAACAGTGTGGTAGTAAGTCACTTGGACAATGTGTCATGTCCAAGCTCAGTTCTATCATCACCCCACATCGCGAAACATGAATATTGCTGAAAATTGGCGAAGCTTTTCATATCGCAATTCTGCAAGCCAAACAATAAAAACATTAAGGTAAGTAGATCAAATATGTAGTTTAGTGAGAATTAACTGTCATAGCAAACCAACCTTATTTTAATCAAACATAAATCAAATTGCAAAGCTAGCAGATATCAGGAAAGACAGTGTGAAGAATATTTAATCCACAAGGATCCAGTGACTTTCAATCAATGAAATACTATGTTAAGGCACAGGTTACTAGATAACCATTTTAAACTCAAAAGATTAAGATAATTAAGCATTAAACACCTACCATCTAGCTCCTGTCCTCTTGTAAAAGACTCCATTGACGACTGATACATTTTTAAGTGATATTCTGCAATTCTAAATAAAGATAAATATATTAAAATGGTGCCATTTAAAGAAAAACCTCCATCAACTAAACATCTACTGCTAAAACTTTAACTATCAATTGTCAAAAAAGTTCCTGCAATATCAGAGATATTATGGAAAAAACACTGTCTGAATGCATCTTTCTAAAGAGAGGGGCTTTGGTAAATGAGATCTGACTGGAGTTGGATTTGGTTAACCCTCCAGTATTCACCCAACTCTTAAGACACTGAAGTAGTTCTAACATCATTTTTGACACAATTACAAGTTAAGACTTTGTACCCAACAAAACAAAGAACAGATTTTCTATTGTTCTGTGGTTGCTTGCTAGTTACACCTGGCCTACACAGTTTCTTCCAGAGTACTGCAGAGGAAGGTCTCAGCACAAGCAGCCACCTGCACTCACATAATAGCTTTGTCAGCCTGCAAGGAATGACACTTTTGTTCACTAGCTGTTAGAAGTTATGTTGAAGATGGTCTTAAAATTCAATCATCCCAAAACTTTGAGAGCCAGATAAATATTAAACAAATTAAACTTAATTACAGAACACTAATGTATACTTAAGCTAACTTTTAAAAAGTTCAATTTACCTCTCTTACAAGTTGATTTCTCCAAATCATTTGAATAGGATCACATTACTTGCTCCAGACTTGACTTAACACAAATGCAGCAGGCAGATTTTCTAGCTCGAGTGGGAAGCCTGCCAAAGTTTGCCTTGCCTCACTGGACTTCATAATTCATCCACTGGTGCAAAGAATTTACAGCCAGCAACACAGAAGGCAAGAACTTGCACCATTGGCATATGTTGATCCCACACTAGACATTGGGACCACCATGGGGAAGACCCAAATTATTACTAGCGTTTGGTCAGAAGATCAGGTCAATATTATTCACAAGCCCTGAAACTTCTAGGTAAATTCAGCATTACTTGAAATCATTTTAAAGTCAGTCAGCTGCCTTATGAAATAGTAGTCTATTATTAAATGCTCAGAGGTTTAATTTATTCAGTGCCAAAGTTCCTGTGCAAAAGTGTACCTGAACTTTGTGTTTTGACAATGGACAGATATAGCACAATTTGCTGAAGTTTTCCTGTACGAGTACATTCATTTCAATGGAGGTCCAACATAAATTTATTTAGATTAACTGTTTAATTAAACTATTTGATTATTTAGCATAAACATAGGTGTTATTTTTAAATTATTGAGTTTGAAAGTAATGCATTTTTCAGAATTTTAGACATCCAGAAGTCTTTATAGTCATTACAGCATTGGCAGTCGGCTGGGCGTAGAGGAGCATCATCGCCCACTGTCAAAGCATTTTTGTGTGATCAAGACAGTTTCAGGTAGCAGGTTAACAAAAGGAGTTCCAGAAAGGTTTAAGATCACACTTACCATTTCATTCTTGGGTGGTTTGCCACAAAAGCAAATCTAGCTCACTGACTTTGAAAGGAATGTACAGACCACAGACTTGAGTCCAGATAACACGATTCTATTTGGATTTTTATTTCTTATTTGGTCATTTTCCCTGGTCGTCGTTTTCTTGTTTAGATCAGCATATGTCTATATATTAACTGAACAATATGCATCAAGTCTCTCCTGTAGTTTTCTCAATTCAAGTCATGGCCATGATGCTTTCCAACTTGCAATAATCCACGTGACAGAGAAATGTCTGCCTCTCAAAGGAAAATTGGCAATCCTGCATAATTTTGAAATGGGACTCCTAACTTAACTCGTACATCTAACAAAAGACTGTCGGAGCATAGATGGGATCCCCAGGGCAACCTCAAAACCTTAAAAGGTGTATCTGATTGCGTTGCTGCCAAGGTAATTGAGAACTGAAACAATCAGCACCACACAATGATTAGGATAAGCACTGGAAGAGGCTGAAAATCAGATGCAGGAACTTGGCTCCTACGGATGGCAACCAAGAAAATAATCAGACACACAATGAAAACAAAACTGGATCTAAAACCAGATTGGGCTGGACACCAGGCCAATTCTGATGGTATGAGGAGGGATTGGCTCAAGTTGATTGGAGTGGGTTGTTTGAAGGAAAAGAAACGTCAGGAAAGTGAGATATTTTTAAAACTGTGCTGACAAGAGCTCAGGACATGCACGTCCCTGTTAGAGTGAAGGCCAAGGCAGCCGGACAAATGGAAGCTTGTATGACGAAGAAATTGAGGCTTTGGTCAAGAGGAAAAACAAGGCACAGGACAGGCATATGCAGCTGGGATGAAGTGTATCCCTGGAGGAGTTTTGTGAACTATGGAGCAAACTAAAAAAAGGATATCGGAAGCACAAAAAGGGGACAGGAGATAGCTCTGGCAGACAGCAGTAAGGATAATCCCAAATGATTTTATAAGAACATAAAGGAAAAAAGAGTAACCAGAGGGAGAGTGGGACTTCTCAGGAATCAAAGCAGTCAACGCTGTGTGGAGCCACACGAGATGGACATGGTCCTCAATTAGTATTTCTCCTCTGTTTTTACAGCAAAGACAGCAGGATTGAGGAACTTGAAGCATCTTAAGAGCAGTTAGTGTCAAAGTCGAAGAAGTGTTGAAGGTCCTGACGCGTATGAAGTTAGATAAATTTCCCAGGCTGAATTAGATACCGTGGGAA